>NC_085957.1:3846052-4150090 GCF_963556715.1 Cydia fagiglandana
TTAACAAAGGTGTTTAAGTGATTAACATATTGATGCCAAATGTAATGATGCATGAAATGAAAGAGTTTTTTTTTTCCTTGCTTTTTTTTCTCTTTAAACAATATATATACGAGAACCGGTGCGTATGTAGAAGTTAGATGATTTTTTTATTTCTATTCTTACAGTGACGAATCCTTGCATATATGACTATTGAGATTGATTGAGATTGAGATCGAGATATTTATTTATAAAATCATAAATAATTTTACACGTCACAAAGCTTTATAAATGCATTTAACAAAGGTGTTTAAGTGATTAACATATTGATTTGATGCCAAATGTAATGATGCATGAAATGAGAGTTTTTTTTCCTTGCTTTTTTTTCTCTTTAAACAATATATATACGAGAACCGGTGCGTATGTAGAACTTGATGCATTTTTTATTTCTATTCTTACAGTGACGAATCCTTGCATATATGACGATTGAGATTGAGATCGAGATATTTATTTATAACATCATAAATAATTTTACACGTCACAAAGCTTTATACATTACATAATTATCAATTTACCACTAGCTTAAATTATTAAGTAGTTACATTTTTACATTATATTCAGTTCTTATAAATAATATCATTTTTAGACATCAGTATTTCTTAACATAAATTCACATATAATAGTGTAACAAGCTAAACCAATTAACATTTTTTTCTCAAACATGCAATGAAATATTGATGTTATGTTCCTTATAATAGGCTGCGAAGTATGACGTTTCAGGTGCGGCTAGGACAAAAGGTCGTTAATGGAATTTCATACACATCTTGCAGGCCTAGGCCGGCAAAGTCCTCTTTTTTAATTTTCATTTCACAGATATTTGTGACACAGCATCGAGGCATTCATCCATTAAAAAAAACTAGAGGCAGTATTTGCTTTATGGTTCGTAATGACACTCTGCCACTACGCCTATAAAAAAAAACAAAAAACAATGTTTGCTATAATTTGCAGTTTTATTTGTATAAAATCAACATGAACTAAATAATACATTATATAATTTTAAATTATAAATTTAACTACACAAATAAAAATATTTAAAATATTTCATCTAAACGTTAGCGGTAAAAAGGTCTATTCAAACACGCGTAGTTATATTTTTTTAATTGTTATGGAGGTAAAGTTGAAAAATATTCATTCTGTTTTGTTGGATTTATGGTGCGTTGTTGATTTTTTGACTTTAATATGAGTTCCGACGAAATAATGAAATTAATATTAATTGTAATCGTAGATGTTGGAATTGGCAGCGTAAGCAGAATTGATTTTAAATAACTTCCTCTGCCGCCAAGTCAAAGACGAAGTATGTATATGGTTGCTTATGGCAATTTTATTATTTGAGAAACTAAGAAAAATGGCTTACAGTTTATTAGAAACAGTTTTGTGGCATATTTTAAATGAATGTAACTACAAATTCGTCAACACTGTGGAAATTATACTTATTTACTCCATGCATAAAGCAACGATGTATGTGAAACATGATATCAACATGAAAGACTATGTAAACTTGTGTGACGAAAACGACAGTCAGACGGATACAAGGCGAAAAAATCAAAGATACATGAAAATATACGGGTAGTAAAAATACACGACTCGTGTAAAACATACGCGTGATAATGATATAGGTACGTGTTGGTTATATTTTGGGTTTAGTTTACTTTTAGTTTTTTCTATAAATAAAACTTGGGTTTCGTGGATTTTTTATTTTATTTCATTGCATGTTTGAGAAAAGCACTATACATACCTCGGCGGGAAATGGGGTTGCCCGCGCTCAGACCTATCCGGCCTCGCTTCGCTCGGCCGTCTATATGTCTTCGGCCGGCAACCCCTTTCATCCCGGCCTCTGTAGTAATGTACTATTAAAGTTACAAATATTGTAACTACTCACTAGCTGAGTTAATGACCTCTTTTGGAAGTGTGTTATAAATTTGTACACCCATGACACCGAGTGACTTCCGAGCCTTGGCCAGTCGGCAGCGCAGGACTAGCAGGAGGTGCTCGCCTCGCGTGTTACGGCCGTGGTTCTGCCCACGAGTTGTATATAGCCTCAGCTTCGACCTTACATATTTGCAGGCTGTTAGTATGTAAACACATGGTGGAGAACCGATTGCACAATGTCATCATTAAGTAAGATAGCACGAATTTCTTCTGTTCTTCTCTTACCTACTTCGCTCCCTTAAAACTGGGCTATTGGGTTGAGATGCTAATGCACTGGTAACTGGGACTATGGAAGAAACATTTGATTGTGTGGATCATGGAACGCTCATTTTGAAATTAGAACACTATGGTCTGTCAGTAAATGCCCTAAACTTTATGTCTTCTTACCTTAGCAACAGAACACAAACAGTTGTTGTAAACAAAACCCGGTCTAGCGGTACTGTAGTCCAATTAGGAGTGCCACAAGGTTCTATTTTGGGTCCATTCCTGTTTTTGGTTTATATAAATGATTTGCCATGTGTAGTAGAGTGGCTCTTTTGATATAGCATTTGTCAACTGTATTTTTTAGTTTAGTAATGTCACTATTCAAGCGAGCAATTTCTTCGTGAGCACTTAGTAACTGTATCGTTAATTCCTGATTTGCAGACTGCAAGTTCGCTATTTCAGAGCTATTCAAATCGGGTATATTGGGTAGACTTAGCTGTTCCTGTATACTACTCGATTTTGACATAGAGTCTGAGCCGTCCGTATCTGTAGATATATCAAGATTTTCGTCCGAATAATAGTATGATTTTCTAGCCTTTCGTTTTGTAACATAGTCGATACTGGTATTTATTTTGCTATCGCAAGAGGAATCTTCCAATGCCTTCGAGGTGTTAACGCGTGTAGGAGACTGCTTAGGAGACGAATATGCCCTCGAGGTGTTAACGCGTTTAGGAGACGCTTGTGTCTCACACAGGTTAGTACTACTTATGGCAGGCTGTTCCACACTGCACTGATTGTCGACACACGGGTCCTCGTCGTCTCGCTGCTCCTCGTCATGTTTCACTTTGCGGTGCTCTTCGTCAAATTGTTTAGAGTGGTTTTGCCCCGTAGTAAGTTGCTCCTCGGTGGGCTGATTTCCGTCAAGCGGTTTCAACTCTCCTCGTATTCCGCTATCTTGGAGGCACTGACTCTCGTCGCTCAGCCGCTCCGTAGACTGTGAAATTTGACTCTTTTCACGTTCGTCAGCTGTACATGACGTTTTGTGTGGTAAATCACTATGTATAGAGTTTGGTGTTAGTTGTGTAGAGTCCTCTTTTAATTTGCTTGATGATTCAAGAATATGAGATTCAGATGTCACACTCTCTGTTGGTGTGTTTAGGTTTGTGACGCAGTTGCTACATTTCCATGTCTGTTTATTTTGATTTGTCATAAGTAAAAATCTTTTGTAGCTAACATTAGTGGTGCATTTTCGATGGTATGTATGTTTACACGTAGAGCATTTCAAATATTCTTTTGTGGTTATAGTCGTTTTGCATTTTTTGCATACAATTTTAGTCAATAATTTTCTGGAACTCAAAGCTTTGTCGGTTTTTGTTGACATGGTGCAATCTAAATATAATAAGTAGTGATTCTTAATATTAACGCCCTCTTTGATGGATTCCGTGTACTAAGATTTCTCTTTGTCTTCGATCACAATCTTGATCCACGTGGTAACGCTATTTCCTCATAGATGGCGCTGTAATCAATACGAGGGTCGCACTGAAATATTCGGGAATGGGACACTTAGAAATAACATAATAGAAAGAGGCATATAATTTATAAAAATGTAACTCTTTATAAAACTTTTAAGGTATATTTCATTTGGTTGTCATTTGTATTTAAGAATTACTGGCAATTTGAAAATTGTATGTCGAACATTATTTGAATTTTTGGCAAAGTGATTTTTCCGATCAAATTTTTAAACGGTTTTCAATATGCCCTCAGCGAACAAATAAAAGTTACAATGGGCTTCTGTTATTTTTTTATGAACTAGAGTTCATCGTACGCTCGTTTGCGGTTAAAATTAAATATGAAAGTCACTTTCATTTTATCCCATAGATGATCTTAAAGAAGCATGTCATTCCAAAGCGACGTCAAAAATTAAAATCGCATTTGTGCTGTTAATTAAAAAGACTGCCAAAAAAGTTGCATATCGGCAGATTTCGACATTCCTAAATATTCATATGACAACAGTAAAAAAATATTATATATATATATATATGTAAAAAAAACTTCAATTCCGTTGGCTACTCCACGAATTTCATACAAAACCACTAAGGCTCCAAAATCGCCATACAAAAAGGACTTTGGGATTATGAGCCGTGTGCATTACAGAATGATTACTTTCAAAAGAAAATTTATATGCGTGGTCAGTTTGAGATTAAGTATGCATTAAAATAAAGATTGACTGTCTAGATGCGACAGTATTCTCTATTCCCGACATTTTCAGTGCAACCCTCGTATATGTAGGCGAGTCGAACAAACTGTTATTTTTTGTCTAAATTTACAGATTATGTTGTATGTACTGTCCAAAATAAGTAATTATTCCGTTTCTTTATGTTGTTCACACTTTAGTAATGTATGTGTTATTAATTTAGTCACAGAAATCCACGAACACTTGATATTGTCACTCAAAAACACTTAGTCACTGTCTAAGTTTTATGCACCGTTTTTTTTTTATCCACTGATCAGTTTATATAAATAACACGTGTTGTTGCGAATTGGTCCATTGTTGCCATTTTGAACACACTTTAAAGTCAAAAACACATTACTAACTATTTTTTGTTTATTTTAAGTTAGAGACGACACACAGAGCACTGTTGACAGTTGTAGCGCCATCTAGTGTGAGTGTTGAGATACGTATTATCTTCTTAGTAGTTTGTGGGTCAATTCAATTCCGGCCTCCGCTACCGGAGGGCTAATAGGTCACTCTTTTCTTTAGTAAGCTTTAGACCTATATGACTTTTATTTCAATTTATAATTCAAATTGGTTTGCAGGCAAGCTATCAAACGAGAAGATCTCCGAATTACTCGCACAGATTTCAGCGCGGGGTGCAACTGCGCTCGTGCTCACCGCTTTAGATGACATAGCCTGTGAGTTCAGCAAATTCTCTTCTCTATAGTTCGTTTTTTTTAGCATCAGAAATTAGGTAAACAATCTTGATGTGCCTTTTAATTGAAAAACACATTTTAAAAATAAGTTACGGCAAAAACGTAACAATTATGAATCTAATACGATCATTTATATTCTCCTGCTTTCATAAGTAATAGTTATTGATTTTTATAAAGCGTTTTTCAATTAAAAGACTTGCCAAGATCGCTTACCTTATTTCAAGTTCTTTCTAATGCTAAAAAAACGAACTATAGATATCGAATGAAAGGGGAAGTTATTCCAGCCGGACCATCCAAAAAGGTAACGCTGCCAGCCTTCTGGGCACCATAACGCATGAAAGTGACCTGGGGAGCCTTTATTATTTAGATTAAGAATAATATTTATTTGGAAGAAAATACCTTGTTAAACAAATATCAATATCCTGTGGCTCCACACTAGGCTATGCCTGTCACGTGGTAGCCTGATTCGTAAGCTAAAGGTTTACTTTAAGATTTGTTATTTAGTTTAGTTTTAATTTTAATATTTAGTTAATTTATTTTGTTCGTTATTAATAGTAGAAGCGCTGGTGGCCTAGCGGTAAGAGCGTGCGACTTGCAATCCGGAGGTCGCGGGTTCAAATCCCGGCTCGTACCAATGAGTTTTTCGGAACTTCATCTATCATTTGATATTTATTAGTCGCTTTTCGGTGAAGGAAAACATCGTGAGGAAACCGGACTTATCCCAATAAGACCTAGTTTCCCCTCTGGGTTGGAAAGTCAGATGGCAGTCGCTTGCGTAAAAACTGGTGCCTACGTGAAATCATGGGATTAGTTGTCAAGCGGACCCCAGGCTCCTATGTGAGCCGTGGCAAAAATGCCGGAATAACGCGAGGAAGAAAGAATTCGTTATTAATAGTGAAAGTGCCAAGCGTGACAGAATTAAATGAAGTGTGTAGACAAAAAATAAATTTCATAAAATAATTATTTGTTGGTGTTTACGTGTTTATATGCTGCAGACACGCTGAACCTCCGCGGGTCGGACATCATCCACAACCCGGTGTTCTTCGCTTATCTCGTGCTGAGAGCGGACGTGGTGAGTTTCCTATTCTTCATTGATGATTACTAAGGTCATAAAGTTTAGACCAAGAAAAGTCTGCAGAGATTTTGACAGCACACGCAGTTCCAGCAGTGGGGAGACACTCCTGACTTTGGTCGAACTCGGCTCTGTTCGGCTCAGCATTGCTCCGAGCAATTATTAGGGTTGGCACCACTTGACTTCCTTTTGCGTGCACGACCACAGATAAGATAATCACTTTAATTTTGACAACCCTAAATAGCCGAAAGGGATAGTACCATATACAGTGAAACCTGGTTAAGTGGGACCTGGATAAGTGAGAAACCTCTATAGCTGGGACTCATGGTGCGGTCCCGACGCTTTAGCACTGAATTACCTCTGTTACTGAGAAAAAACGAACCTCTATAAATGGGATTCGTTATTGTGATTTTATAGTCACATTTACCTCTATAACTGAGACAGAGAGTGTATTTTACCTCTTTTACTGAGACTATATTTATAAGATTACATTTTCCTAATTGTTTTTTGGAATTTTATAGGGAATTGACTTCTGTATCTGAGATAACGTCAATCTATGACCTCTCTAACTCGGACTTCATTGAACAATTTCCGTATTCTTACTAACTCTTAGTCAATACACAAATTCCGCATTTGCCTTATTGTGTCTAAACAACTTCAAGTTTGATTTAGTTAATTTATGTAAGTAGTTAAAACTATCGAAACGAAAGCTGAAATTTTGATAAGTAGGTAACACGAAAAAATAAATTTTCATTTATTAAATTTCTAATACGCATTGAAGTCCATATCAAATTTAATTTAATGTTGAAATATCTATCCTTTGGAGAATCATTCAAAATTAATTCAAAGAAATATTTAAACAGACTAAAAAAATATTTAGGGACAAGGATTATTTTACCTTATTTATTTTTAAAGATAATTACTAAATACCCTATTAACCACCTCTATAACTGAAATATACTCTATTCTCACCTCTGTAAATGAGACAGAAATTTATTTGTACCTGGCTAACTGGGAGCCTGGGTAAGTGGAAAACCTCTTTAAGTGAGACAAATTTGCTCGCCCCTTGAGATCTCACTTATCCAGGTTTCACTGTATTAGAAAGGGATAGCATGATTCGACTCTGAACCGCTGTCAAACCTCGGGTTTGTAGGAAGTGTCCTTTCTGTACGGTGGTACTATTATTTCTTGTGTAGTTCCAGTGCTAATTTATACGTCATAAATGTCATAATTTCATAAAAGGTTGACGTTTAATATAACACCTGCATTGCGTGCGCTGTCAAAATCTCTGCACACTTTTCTTGATTTAACTCTACTATTTTATGACGCACTAAAAAACGTGCTAATGCCGTGCTAATGCCGTGCCATGGACGTCCACGATAAAGTATAGGTGCAGTCCTGCAATAATATGTTACACAACGAACGCAGCAAAAATATCTGACACGATCTTATTTGTAAAGCCATAAGAGCGTGTCACATATTTTTGCGGCCTTCATGTCCATTTGAAGCAAGCTTTTCACAGACATTTGTGACCCTGCCTGTGAAGCCGATGGTCCTGGGTTCGAATCCCGGTAAGGGCATTTATTTGATATTTACACAAATATTTGTTCCTGAGTCATGGGTGTTTTCTATGTATTTAAGTATTTATAAATATGTATGTATGTAATGTACTATATATATATATATATATATATAATCTTTGTGTACCCACAACACAAGCCTTATTGAGCTTACTGTGGGACTTAGTCAATTTGTGTAATAATGCCCTGTAACATTTATTCTTTTTATTTTTTTTCCAAAATTTTCCAGACCACAGACAACATAATTCTATTCTGGGGCAACGGCGAGCTGCCTGCCGACGTGTCATCTTTTCTGGCGGCAGAGGGCACCACAGTGACAGCGCGCCCTTATAGCGAGATATTCAGCTTTCTGAGGGGATTCCCGGTATGTTTACCAGGGTATTTTTATATATTTATTTATTTATTTATTTAGAAATTTAATTCAGGCAACAAGGCCCATATTACAAATACCTTACAGACTAACATACATATGTATTTTATAAACTTAAAACTAAACCCTATTTAGACGATAAAACGGCGTGGCTCCGTTGCATCGGCTGCTCTTGTGTCGGATTCGGCAGTTAGTTGGTTTATATAAAACCAACCCCTAATTCGTATATTTATGGCATTTTCATACGCACTACTTGTTACTTGTTGCGGTGACAGGTAGAGGTAGGTATCATTTCAATACAGTTTTGGGAGATTTCTATTTTCTCAGAATTAACTACTCTATCATCTGCAGAAAATAGAATTTGATAATGACATGTACCGGCAGCAATTGTACATAGACTAGGAATCCTCTAGACCGAGCTTAGAGCAATTATTTCATGCAACCGATGATGCCAAAAATGCGGGGGTGCGCGGGACGAGGTGAGCGAAGTCCCGTGCCGTGATTGGTCCGTTCAAAGACACGGACGTGACACAAAGACACTTTCGACTCAAACATGGAGTAAAATTACCGTATGCGTGGCAGAGGGGGTAGCGCTACTATGCTCAGTCTGGACGATGTTTTGTCAGTGCAATTGTATGATGAAAGTTTTTATTTCTAGGACACTCTACCAGAGGGCAGCACTCCCACTATTTGGCTGTCGCAAGATGGAAGCCACGCTATACATTTAGCGGCTGAAGCTGTAAGTCAATTATTTCTCACAATTCTTAATATCTAATTTAAATTATTCAAGCTTTTGCCCGTGACTTCTGCGTGAAATATGACGATAGATAAAAAACTATCCTATATCCTGACGACCGGTCTGGCCTAGTGGGTAGTGACCGTGCCTATGAAGCCGATGGTCCCGGGTTCGAATCCTGGTAAGGGCATTTATTTGTATGATGATACAGATATTTGTTCCGGAGTCATGGTTGTTTTCTATGTATTAAGTATTTGTATATTATATATATCGTTGTCTGAGTACCCACAACACAAGCCTTCTTGAGCTTACCGTGGGGCTTAGTCAATTTGTGTAAAAATGTCCTATAATATAAAAAAATCCTTATTCCCTTCCACGGGCCGCCATATCAAATTTCATCTAAATTGATTCAGCGATTTAAGCGGGAAGAGGTAACTGACATTTATCATAAAAATACAAAAAAAACGTTCATTTAATTACTTTTCACAGTTGTTCTTGTAGGTAATGAATATTATATTAATATTGTTATATACATATGTCGGGAATTGTGGGAATTGTGGGCGTATCATACTATCGGCAGCACATCAGAACCTTCAATCGTGGATGACGAGGGCCTTCAATGAAATACGTTGTTTAACTCACAATCTTTACTGCACAAGACTCATTACAAATCACAGCACGCGATACGTTTCTTATCTTAAGCAAACCAGTGGATTTGACCCAGGAACGGCCACAGACGTCATCCTCTCCCGTTCGTTCTCATCGTGCTCCTCCTGAAGATTGATTGACAGCATAACTTCAATTGTTCTGGACTTCAATTGTTTTAACAGCGCACTCTATGACGTCTTGGCGGAACTGCGTCGAACGCCACTCAGGTGTACGTAACACCCTAGTTTGCTCTATTTGTCAAGGTTTGCATGATAAAACGCCTCTTGAAGGCGACAGATGGCACATTTCAGCCATTCTCCGACACATATACAGGGTGATTCATGAGACGTGAGCAGGACTAATCCTGCATACTCAGTAAATGATAATTGATCGATCACCGTCGTATTTAGATGAAACAACGACACTTTTTCCTATTTTTAACTTTTTGGTGAGGGCAAATTTAACTCTCTACAATCATGGTTACCCTACAAGACTTAATTAATAAACATAAAACCTCTTTAACCGTAATGACAGCATTTTGATTACGAAGAAAATAAGCTGTCAAACTTGAGTGAGATACGCGTTTTCAAAAGTAACCAGACCGTGATGACAGTGATGACATTCAATTTGACACAGAATATCGGTAGTTTAGTATTCTAATTTTAGGGTGACCATGCATGTCGTAAATAAAGTTATTAATTTTTTTTTCAACACGAGTAGAAAATTAACGTTAATCTCACTAATACTGATACGAAACAGTTGCTTATGATTTACAAAATGCGCAGTCTTGGTCCTGCTCACGTCTTCTGAATCACCCTGTATAGCAGAAATTCATAGTTTCTCTTTATTTTAGGACGGTAGAGTTTCGACTGTGTCAACGGTGTCTCCTGTGGCTCTGATGAAGACGGTCAAGAACGAAGTGGAACTAAAGGTACCTAACATTTTATATTTAGTGGGTGTAGCCGAAAAAAAACAAATCAAAAATTTCAACTAAACTGAAAATCGTAGTTCAAGACTTCAAGACCAAAAAAAGTAAGAATGTTGCCACTGCAATAAATTGTTTTTCTACTCGGGTACTTTTATCTGTCATTTACATAGTCACGAACGAACATATAAGGGCATACATTATTAATACTCCTTAAAAGTCTATAGTCTATTGCCCAAAAAAGCACTTGTGTCGTTTTAGAGACATTACGATACGGTAAGCTAGTGCAGGGTAGCAGGTGCCACATACCGGTACATTGCTACCAACGTGACAAACGATTGAATGAATACGGTTTTTATTAAAAAAGTAACAAATTTGTACTGAGTTCATTGCTACCAACATAATAAAAAATACTTTTATACCCTACAGCACCACGACCCTGGTGCGGTGCGGTAGTGTGTAACGGCTTTAAAAAAAACATAACCATAGACATTATTCGTTTGTTTCTCGTTTCCCGGTAATTTCTTGTTCTTTGAGTACTTTGCGTTACTATTTGTTTTGCGTTCATAAAAAGTGTTGAAAATGGACAAAGAGGACTACATTGTTTCTACACCTGAAGAAATATCCGCTGCAGCACAAGCAGCGACCGTAAATTTGTTGCCTAAGTATTAAATCTCAGCACCTATACGACAAATCTTATGGGAAGTGCATGGCGTGGAGATTGGAGCACAAAACTTCGTCATTCTCTGAAAACGTCTTTGGTGTATGTTCAAAGACTAATTGGAAGCACCGGATCAGATCTATCTTTTAAGCAAGGTTGGTATATGTTATAAAATTTTTTGATACTCACTCATTTTTAGGGTACACAGTACAACAGCTATATTTATGTACATTTTATATTTTTGCATTGAAACTGAATATTATTTAATTCTCCTTTTTCTTGTTACAGGTTGCAGTATTATTTGGTATTATGGGTGCTTGTCGCAGACAAGAGCTACATACATATAGTAATACCTACTATCCAAAATTTACATTGACATTTTCATAAATAAAATTTTGTTTATAATTTTTTGTATTTTATTTAATATTGCTTAGTCATAGAAAAAGCATTGTATGCAACGTTGTATAAGTAGTCAAAAAATGCTCATGGCGTATTTATTAACAATGTTCGCCTTCGGCTCACATTGTTACCCACGCCACTCACATTTTTTGACCCCTCTTATAAAACTGTTGCATAAAATACTATTGTAAAGTAAGTACAGTTGGTCAAGCAAATCTTGTCAGTAGAAAAAGGCGGCAAATTTAAAAAATGTAGGCGCGAAGGGTTATCGTCCCATAGAAAATTTTAATTTCGCGCCTTTTTCTACTGACAAGATTTGCTTGATCGTCTTATAATTTTCTTTTTTATAAAAAACACGCTAAGATAATTAATTATTTATTGGTAATTTTACTCCTATGATTTAAAAAAGTACTTTTATTTACTTATTTTAACATAAATACAAGACGCGCTCACGCGCTAGTAAAAAGTGCCAAAATTGTCTTACTTTTTTTGGTCTTGAACTACGATTTTCAGTACAGGTACCTAATTACCTACAGTCCGTTTTTTAGCATAAGAAAGAACTTCGCAGAAGTAGGCTTGTGGTTCCAAATCCGGCACTTTTAGCGGTAATAATTTGAAGTAAATTATAAGTATACATGCTACATTAGATAATTCAATAATTATTAACAATTAAAGAGCCCGATAAAAACTGCACGCTTGCTTCTGTGGAGTTCTTTCTAATGCTAAAAAAAACAACCTATATATTGCTATTAATATCTATATAGCTATTTATATTATATGTTGAGTATTTATTTATTTTTATTTATATGTATATATATATTTGTATTTGTATTCTTGTATTGTTATATTTTTATTTATGTATATTTGGAGTAATGTGTATTCAAAACTTGCATTTCATTTATTTTAGGGATTGTACACTTTTGCTTTTGTTTGTCATTCACCGTTACTGGCGTTACTTCTGTCCTACTCATTTCCTCAAAGGTTAACTGGAAGAGATCCCATTCAGGGATAAGTTCGCCTTTGTTATATTTAATTGACTCTGTAACTGTGTTTCTCATGTTTATATTTCTATGTACAATAAAGTAAATACATACATAACTACATATATTGCAGGGGTTCCGTTCAGCGCACGTCAAAGACGGTATAGCGGTGGTTCGGTTCCTGCGCTGGATACATGAGCAGGTTGACGCGGGCGTCAACGTCACAGAAGTCGACGTGGATAACAAACTGTTGGAGCTGCGAGGGTGAGTCATATGGGTTACTTTATCTCTCCGTTCAACGCACGTCAAAGACGGTATAGCGGTGGTTCGGTTCCTGCGCTGGATACATGAGCAGGTAGACGCGGGCGTCAACGTCACAGAAGTCGACGTGGATAGCAAGCTGCTAGAACTGCGAGGGTGAGTCATATGGGTAACTTTATCTCTCCGTTCAGCGCCCGTCAAAGACGGTATAGCTGTGGTTCGGTTCCTGCGCTGGATCCATGAGCAGGTTGACGCGGGCGTCAACGTCACAGAAGTCGACGTGGATAGCAAGCTGCTAGAACTGCGAGGGTCAGTCATATGGGTTACTTTATGTCTCCGTTCAGCGCACGTCAAAGACGGTATAGCTGTGGTTCGGTTCCTGCGCTGGATCCATGAGCAGGTAGACGCGGGCGTCAACGTCACAGAAGTCGACGTGGATAGCAAGCTGCTAGAACTGCGAGGGTGAGTCATATGGGTTACTTTATGTCTCCGTTCAGCGCACGTCAAAGACGGTATAGCGGTGGTTCGGTTCCTGCGCTGGATACATGAGCAGGTAGACGCGGGCGTCAACGTCACAGAAGTCGACGTGGATAGCAAGCTGCTAGAACTGCGAGGGTGAGTCATATGGGTAACTTTATCTCTCCGTTCAGCGCCCGTCAAAGACGGTATAGCTGTGGTTCGGTTCCTGCGCTGGATCCATGAGCAGGTTGACGCGGGTGTGAGATACGTAGTATAAAAACAAAGATCACACTTACATTTTTACGAGATGGTTCACTTTTGCTAAGCTAATACGTACTTATATCGAAATAATAAGTTAGAACTGCTGTTCAATAACACAACTACCCTCCATGTATATTTTTTGACCATAACTGTCAGAACATAAGTAAGGTAAATAAAGTATTTTATAATAATAAGCCATGATATTAAATTTGTATTAGTTTGCGTTAATTATTCTATAATCAATTAAACTAAATGCAGCAAATACATTTGTTGAATTGAATTATTATAATAACCGGATGTGCAGGAAACATCTTACTTGTTATTCCCACCAAGAAGTGGTAGAAGGGGTGAAGTCTAATCGAATATAAGCGGGTGTCTGACAGTTGTGGGTCACTTCTCAGTTGGAGAGCTACGACGACGAACGAAGTTAAGTGTCAATTTTATTTAATTGTGATTTTATGACTTGTTATAAATTTCTGTATGTTTTCTTTGTGTTATAGTCTGATGGTATGTACGTTACAATCTTTAATGTGAATATAACCCTTTGATGAGTTTTTAATAGTTACTATGTAACGTATATTCCAACTGATTACGGTGTAATACATCATGTGGCTTATTGCTCGATCTTTATTACTATTTTAAACTATGCCAAGTGTGTACGTTAAGGTAGCCAGTACTAACTATTAAGCCACCAATATTTATTACGCATAAAATAATATTTTTGTGAATGATGTGATAATAAAGCCGATTAATTGTTCCGTAAATCTACAATATACTTTTACTTACAATCTGCTTATATAAATATATTACTTAAATAATGTCTACCATTTTTCATATTCTAAACCTTGTAGTTGTCGCTATAATAAATACATTACTTTGAGCAATAATTAACTAGTCTTAATTAAATACTGCCTTACATCCTTATTTCCTATTTATATGAACGATAATACTAAAGTAAATCTGACATCAGAAGTGGGATGATATTACACACATTCTATGCCTACAAAACTAATGTTTCAGGAGCAGTACGAGTATAAGGACTGCTTATGCTAGTCAACAGCGGGACGCCATCCAACTCCAAACAGACACTGTAAGCCGCGCTATCCTGGACACAAGGACACTGGTGTTTCACTTTCAGTGAAAACCCCAGGTGAAACAAGATATTTGGTATACTAAGCATGATGCTTTTTATGGAGAACCGCAGCAAGCAGCTCAAAAGTACTTCGCGAATCAGAAACTGCCGCACCTGTGAGACGCTGCGGAGTGGCGCCTGTCTGGAAGGATGACTGATGAATGATGTTGTTTCTGGTATGTTAAAATTTGGTTACACTTAAAAATAGGACTGTATAGGTATGTTTAGATATCGAATCACATCGAATAGTTACCGAGTTAGATAAACGTAAACGTCTGTCCTTTTCATAACCTGTTATGTAACCATAATGACGCATAAATAAATATTTTCTAATCTATACTATTCTAAATGACGACTTAGTTAATGACTGAATCGAATAATAATAATAAAAAAAGAAGCTATTTGTGAAATTGGATTTTAGAAAAGCAGTTTGGTTTGAATAAGTTTCCAAACGTTGGAATAACGTTATTTATGGCCTGGATAAATATTTTAATCGTGATCAGTTAGCTACAACTCGAATCTCATTATAAGATTTTGAGGTCTGCATTAAAGACTACGTTGGAAATTTTAGGCGGTTAATAACAATGGGCATTTTAATTGTAACTTACCGCGTGTCTTAAGTTACTTACGTTAGGTACGTTTATCAAGTCACGTTCAGCTGTCGGTTTAGTTACGAATTTGATACTTAATTTAATTGTCGCGGTTATGATATTTGTCGTCAGATTTGTGACTTTTCCTAACCGGCCGTTAACGGTATACAGTTAAGTGGAAATACCCTTATACGTCCTTTGTATTTTATTAGTCACATTATTTCTTATTTTTGTTACGATTGATACGAATAAATATTTATATAACACCAGTTACTTAGGTTCAATAGTCTGATATCGAAGGCACATATCTTAAAGATTCTATCTCACCGATCAGGATCTTATCGAGGAACTATTTCAATAAGTATAAAACAGTAAACAATATTAAACTGTCAGGTCGTTTTAAAACTGTAAAGGATAAAGTCAACACGCTTTTGGTTTTCAGTTACAAGCCCCTCGTAAGCTTATCGATATTAAAACAGTCGGTGGTAGTCGTGATACTTTCATAAATAGTAATAACGGCTATTTACAATTTTGCACCTACAGTGCTTATTGCGAGTTCTGTGTACAGATAGTAATACGTGTTTGGCATAAAAGCGTTTTTGAAAGTATGCTTCCAATTTGATAAATTTACTGATTGATGGATATTAAATGACTACAAAAAAAAAAAACAAAAAAAAAGGATATCTCAGTGACAACCTTAGACAATTACGTCATACAAAATAGTAGACTAGTCAGTATTGTTCTTGTGGTAATCAGAGGTAATTCAAGTCCCGTAAATTATGTTTTGAAACCGTGAAGTTGAAAGATTTTTGCACATGCAAATTAGTCAGTAAATAAAAAGCACATATTCTCTTGGTAATAAAAATACTTTACAAAAAAAAAAGGGGTAAATATACAACATAGAGTACAATAAATGTGTACAAAGTAAACGTATTCCTTTAGGACAATTCATCTAGGTGACCTGTAACTGAGTTGCCAACTTTTTTTTGGTGGAATATAGTATTTTCCAGAATAAGGCATCAAAAATATAGTACATTTCAAAAAAAAAAAATAGTAATTTTAGATAAAATACTAAACATGAGTGTAATATACTTTTAATCGGAAATATAGTATTTTAGCGTACTATATATTTTTCCAAAAGTATATAGTACAAAGAGCCAAAATATAGTACAATACTATATAATATAGTACGGTTGGCAACCCTACCTGTAAGGAATATAAAAAATATATACACGGTGTAACATGAGGGGGCCGAATAGTTTTAGCAGCGTATTCCTGATTATATTTAGAGACAAAGTCCTTTAAACCTTTTTGAAATTCGCCTAGTTTCAGAGTTCATTTAATACAAATACAGAAAAAAAAAAATTAAAATAAAAACTAGTTTTTATTGTTACGTAGTGCAAAACGCCTTAACTTTTTGATGACGATGTTACTACTATGGGACGTAGTCTAAATATCCTTATCGATAGATGTCAAAAAGTAACAAGTAACACTTTGCAACATCTATGATTTACGAAAAAAAAAATTTGTAAAAATGTATTTTAAGTGACATGTTTACCAATAACATATACTTTTTATGTACAAGTACATAAAAAAAAAAATTTTTTTTTTTTGGGCGAATTTGACATATACACATATTACATTATTTTCTCTCTTTTGACCTCAGAAATGCGTGGTTAAGGTCTTTCGCATTCCTTGTGAACACCATGTATATTCGATATTTTAAACTGTTATATACTTTACCAGTTCTCGTAGTAAACTCGCATAAGCCCTTGGGTATATGTACCACCATTTACCTGGTCTGGCGGTAATTAAATATGCTGCGGTAATAAAATGCCTATAACAATGGCAATTTTGTACCTATGATCTTCTGGTTCATTTTAATGTTTGTTTTAATTTTGGTACATACAAGAAAACATAAGACCACCGGAATACTGATAAAGCCAAGTGGAAGGTAGATAGGTGAATTAACCTTTTGGTGCCACTTGTTGCTATGAGTGAGCTGTTCAGGAATAAAACGAATCGTATAATCCTGATTCTATAGTATTTAGCAAACATCCATTTTTGCCATAATGAAGCATGACTGATATAAATAATATGTCTTCGAATTAATTGTGTCCTACCCAGAAGCCCAAAACATCCTAGACCCATCCTAGAGAACGACTTTTGTAAGATGAATCCGCCTTTGTACGATAAGTTAAGAATCAACTAGAAGAATATCGCGTTATCTCCTGCGGTTTAAGGACAGTTACGATGGAAGCTCCAAAATACCATTTCATAAAAAGAAGTAAGTTGCCTATTATTTGTAACCACATTTTTATTTTGCCACCGAAGCTTCAGCTAAATAAAAGATAGATCTATACATATTGAATACATTATAGATAATACTGATCACTGACTTTTAAAATAGTTGTTTTGTGGGATGGCCGAACGGAGTTTAAAATTCTGTTACATTAGGTTTATATAATTCATGGGAGTGACCAACGTAGGAAGTTCTAATGGAATGAAAAAAAAAAAAAACGAAAAAAAAAAAATGAAAAATGTTTATTTCTGTTAAACGATTCAGGTTAATTTATAAAAGTTAAGAACTCCTAGTAGGTATAGACATTACCTGTGGCAGGAGAATAGTTTAGAAACATTAATTATTGTAAATTAATTTGAGACATAGGGTTCCCAGATTTATTTTCCATTTGTCGCGATCTTAAGCGGTTACTTCCAGCTATCAGTCGAGTCCAGTTGAGCAAGCCTCCTTCTTAACTGACCACCTCCATGATGCCTTCCCGACCGTCTACTGCCAGCTGAATGCCAAATTAATTTTGTATTAAACAGAAACGTTTGCGAATGATACTATAAAATTTAGCTTTTTTTTTTCTCTCTTTAAAATTCATTATTTATTGTGGTTGTAAACCTATAGTGCACAAGAACTTAGTAAGTTTACGAAGATTTGAGGTCTTGGATTAGTAAACTTCATGTGTTGGCGTTTTTATTTGTCAAAAAAAAAAGAGAAATCTCTGCATACCAAACTGGAGGTCCCGGGTTCGATATCCAGTGGGTACATCTGTGTGTTCATCGGAAGGATTTGTTCCTTAACCGTGAATGATTTTTATGTATGTAAGTATGAATATGTAACATATTATTATGTACATATGCATAAATATATTTATACATGTCTATCATCTTCTAGTGTTCAAAACATAAGCTAGTTGGACTATGGGATTAAGAAGTTTTATATACTTAAGGTAATTTATGTATTAAAAAAGAAAAAAAAAGAAAAGTTTATAAAGTTTACTTATGTGAATGAGACATGAGTTGACTATCGATCGATTGAGAACTTCCAGTGTACATCATTCCAGTGTAGTTAAAAAGCTTATCTGACAAAATAATAACCGATTAATAATTGCTGCCGAGCCTGTGAGCTCTCACTTGATGTAAGTGAAAAAGTAGCAATATAGGGACCTGCTGCAGAGCCTGTGTGCCCCACTTGATGTTATAGGTGGACCAGTAGCCAACTCAGGGCGATACATGCTACCGAGGCTGACTTGATGTGATAAGTGCCCGTAGCATGGTGATTGTAAGTAGGATAATTGCTGCCGAGCCTGCGAGCTCTCGCTTGATGTAAGTGAAAAAGTAGCAATATAGGGACCTGCTGCAGAGCCTGTGTGCCCCACTTGATGTTATAGGTGGACCAGTAGCCAATTCAGGGCGATACATGCTACCGAGGCTGACTTGATGTGATAAGTGCCCGTAGCATGGTGATTGTAAGTAGGATAATTGCTGCCGAGCCTGCGAGCTCTCGCTTGATGTAAGTGAAAAAGTAGCAATATAGGGACCTGCTGCAGAGCCTGTGTGCCCCACTTGATGTTATAAGTGGACCAGTAGCCAACCTAGGGTGATACATGCTACTGAGGCTCACTTGATGTGATAAGTGAAACAGTAGTATGGTGATTGTAAGTAGGATAATTGCTGCCGAGCCTTCGAGCTCTCACTTGATTAATGTGATATGTGATATAGTATCTGACTAATAAAAAATAGTCATTGCATATACTAAGTTTAATATAATAAATAAATAATAATAAATATATAAATAAGGTACTTCGAGAACGAAGCACCTGTCAGTATGGCCGTGTGAGATACGTAGTATAAAAACAAAGATCACACTTACATTTTTACGAGATGGTTCACTTTTGCTAAGCTAATACGTACTTATATCGAAATAATAAGTTAGAACTGCTGTTCAATAACACAACTACCCTCCATGTATATTTTTTGACCATAACTGTCAGAACATAAGTAAGGTAAATAAAGTATTTTATAATAATAAGCCATGATATTAAATTTGTATTAGTTTGCGTTAATTATTCTATAATCAATTAAACTAAATGCAGCAAATACATTTGTTGAATTGAATTATTATAATAACCGGATGTGCAGGAAACATCTTACTTGTTATTCCCACCAAGAAGTGGTAGAAGGGGTGAAGTCTAATCGAATATAAGCGGGTGTCTGACAGTTGTGGGTCACTTCTCAGTTGGAGAGCTACGACGACGAACGAAGTTAAGTGTCAATTTTATTTAATTGTGATTTTATGACTTGTTATAAATTTCTGTATGTTTTCTTTGTGTTATAGTCTGATGGTATGTACGTTACAATCTTTAATGTGAATATAACCCTTTGATGAGTTTTTAATAGTTACTATGTAACGTATATTCCAACTGATTACGGTGTAATACATCATGTGGCTTATTGCTCGATCTTTATTACTATTTTAAACTATGCCAAGTGTGTACGTTAAGGTAGCCAGTACTAACTATTAAGCCACCAATATTTATTACGCATAAAATAATATTTTTGTGAATGATGTGATAATAAAGCCGATTAATTGTTCCGTAAATCTACAATATACTTTTACTTACAATCTGCTTATATAAATATATTACTTAAATAATGTCTACCATTTTTCATATTCTAAACCTTGTAGTTGTCGCTATAATAAATACATTACTTTGAGCAATAATTAACTAGTCTTAATTAAATACTGCCTTACATCCTTATTTCCTATTTATATGAACGATAATACTAAAGTAAATCTGACACGGGCGTCAACGTCACAGAAGTCGACGTGGATAGCAAGCTGCTAGAACTGCGAGGGTGAGTCATATGGGTTACTTTATGTCTCCGTTCAGCGCACGTCAAAGACGGTATAGCTGTGGTTCGGTTCCTGCGCTGGATCCATGAGCAGGTAGACGCGGGCGTCAACGTCACAGAAGTCGACGTGGATAGCAAGCTGCTAGAACTGCGAGGGTGAGTCATATGGGTTACTTTATGTCTCCGTTCAGCGCACGTCAAAGACGGTATACCTAGCTGTGGTTCGGTTCCTGCGCTGGATCCATGAGCAGGTTGACGCGGGCGTCAACGTCACAGAAGTCGACGTGGATAGCAAGCTGCTAGAGTTGCGAGGGTGAGTCATGTGGGTTACTTTATGTCTCCGTTCAGCGCACGTCAGAGACGGTATAGCGGTGGTTCGGTTCCTGCGCTGGATACATGAGCAGGTTGACGCGGGCGTCAACGTCACAGAACTCGACGTGGATAGCAAGCTGCTAGAACTGCGAGGGTGAGTCATATGGGTTACTTTATGTCTCCGTTCAGCGCACGTCAGAGACGGTATAGCGGTGGTTCGGTTCCTGCGCTGGATACATGAGCAGGTTGACGCGGGCGTCAACGTCACAGAAGTCGACGTGGATGGGGTCCATATTGGGTCGCATAATAATTGATTGTCCTAATGTAATGTTACGCATAAACCTCATTTCGCATAATTGATATTGTGCTGGAAATATTAACATTTCTGAAAAATTATAACACAAATCCTAACCTACCCTATTCTACACAACCTATGCCAAATATTTTCGAAAATACTTTCTGTTTCAGCTGGAGAAAAAATATGCGAAAAGAGATATATGCGTAACATTATAGTATGACAATCAATTATCATGCGATGAGATAGGATCCCCATATGGAGCGTAGCAAGTGGTTCGAAAAATGGAATGTTAAGCGTCGCGAGGGTTTCAAAGCAAGAGGGTTAAACAAAATTTTTCACCACACCAACCCGAAGCAAATATTAAATGTAAACTATCAAACAATATCAAACCAAATCAAGTCCAAATTAATGCTATTACATATTCATCATTCAAAAGTCAATTCGACCAGCAAACACAAGAAAATAACTCAAAATTTGCATTTGATTACTTTGACTCCCATGTGAATAAAATGCAACTTTGCTATCAACTTGCTTACTTAGTTTTTGAAGTGCAAAGTAAGTCTTTCCGAGCTGTTGTGGTGAAAAATATGGTCTTAAGTCGCTGACATATGAGCTATAAGTATGGGATATATTTTCAAGTATACATCATACTGTGCACCCACATTTTTATAATTGACTGCACAATAGTGTATTTTTTATACCTACTTAGCACCACTCGCACCATCCCACTAACCCGGGGTTAACCGGTTAAACCGTTAACCCAGTGTCAAATTGTACTGGTAACCATGGTAACTAAAGGTTTAACCGGTTAACCCTGGGTTAGTGAATCTGTGCAAGCGGTCCTAAGTCTCTTGTTTATTTTTAGCGAAGAGGAAGACTTCATGGGAGCCTCGTTTGCTACCATCGCTGGCGCGGGCGAAAATGGCGCCATCATACATTATAAGGCAGACCCAGAAGGACCTCAGAGGGTCATCACTAAAGACGACATGTTGCTGGTTGACTCTGGGGGACAATACAAGTAAGGGCAGAATACAAGTAAGTAAGGGCTCAAATCGGGGACCTGGCACCTGGCAGACCCTGCCGGCGATGGCGGGATGAACTAGACTCCTTCTTAAAGGAGTGGCCAGACATAGCACTTGACAGAGATTTGTGGAGAAATTGGGAGGAAGCCTTTGCCCAGCAGTGGGACACGACAGGCTCCAAATAATAAGGGCACAATGCAAGTAAGGGCAAATACAATAAAGGGCACAATACAAGTAAGTAAGGGCACAATACAAGTCATCATCTTCCTCGCGTTGTCCCGGCATTTTAGCCACGGCTCATGGGAGCCTGGGGTCCGCTTGACGACTAATCCCAAGAATTGGCGTAGGCACTAGTTATAACGAAAGCGATTGCCATCTGACCTTCCAACCCAGAGGGAAAACTAGGCCTTGTTGGGATTAGTCCGGTTTCCACACGATGTTTTCCTTCACATATATAATATAATATTCATCTATTAAATTTTTGTTCTTAGGCTAGGTCAATTATAATATGAAAATAAAAGTAAAATACAAAAACACATAAAAAACAATAAAAAATACATATAAACACATTATAAACCTATCCTAGGGTGCCACCAGCAACGGGGCAAGACCCAAGCTGCCGGCGGTCAGGGCCGTGGAGAGAGGAACCGGCGGACTATCCGCGCCGTGTCTAAGATCACCGCCTTCTGCATCTGACCCTTGATCCAACCACCTAGCAAGAGTCTCTTAAGATGTTGGTCGAGACTCTTCGCTATTAGACCATTCGCTGAAACAACTATCGGAACATAATATATGATGATGTTCGCAGGGACGGAACGACAGACATCACCCGCACCCGACACATGGGCGCCCCCACCGACATGCAGAAGCTAACATTCACACGCGTGATGAAAGGACAGATCCTCTTGGGCACCGCCGTGTTTCCTAGGGGCATCACTGTGAGTCTACTTTATACAGATACCATTAGTACCTTTTATGTATTAAACAAAACTGGGTATTGCCACTAGTTACCACCAAGTTTTTACCAGTAGTTTTTCAGTTATTTTATCCCACCACTGGTAACTACTGGCAGAGATATAAATAACTCCGTATAAGATAAATAAGAAAAAACCGGGCAAGTGCGAGTCGGACTCGCGCACGAAGGGTTCCGTACCATAATGCAAAAAAAAAACAAAAAAATGAAAAGAAAAACGGTCACCCATCCAAGTACCTACTGACCACTCCCGACGTTGCTTAACTTTGGTCAAAAATCACGTTTGTTGTTTGGGAGCCCCATTTAAATCTTTATTTTATTCTGTTTTTAGTATTTGTTGTTATAGCGGCAACAGAAATACATCATCTGTGAAAATTTCAACTGTCTAGCTATCACGGTTCGTGAGATACAGCCTGGTGACAGACGGACGGACGGACAGCGAAGTCTTAGTAATAGGGTCCCGTTTTACCCTTTGGGTACGGAACCCTAAAAAACGTGCCTCGGAAATCAAGAAAAAGTCATTCTCGAATAGATGGCGCACACCTTTGGCCTATTCTCGGCTAGATGTCATTGACGACACCTTTTGATATTTAACAATTTTAACACATATCAGTGAAAGAAAATGGGTCAGTATGGAACAATAAAAATTAAAATTTGCTACTGGGAAAAAAAATCCCAGTAATTATCACTGGTAAAAGGTGGGAATTTTTTTTCCAGTAGTTACCACCAAAATTTTGTTAGAGTTCAATACTAATACAGTTTAAATATAGAGTGCTTTAACACATTCACTGCCCCGACGCACATGTGCGTTCATCGTCATACAAGTTTGTTCCTAGGCCACGCCCCCTGGCATTAAATGCGTTAATAAATAATTATAAGTCGATTAATTAGTGTTTGGAAACTGCCTTAAAAGTGATCAAGTGTAAGTATGGCTATTTGTACAGGCTGGCTACATTCCCACGCTGAATAGCTATGTTTATTCTTTGGCCTAGGAATGAGCCAGCCCGTCACTCGTACTACGAGTCTC
The DNA here is from genome assembly GCF_963556715.1 of Cydia fagiglandana. NCBI lineage: Eukaryota > Metazoa > Arthropoda > Insecta > Lepidoptera > Tortricidae > Cydia > Cydia fagiglandana. The sequence goes on from NC_085957.1 coordinate 3,870,004, forward strand.
GTAGTTTCGATCAGTCTTTTTAGGCCCTGAAAGATATTCATTGCATTAATTTGACTGTGTAGCAATTAGTTGTTCTTACGGTACGAGTAAATGCACTATTTTTCCTCAGGGCAACATTCTAGAGACCCTCGCCCGCAAAGCGTTATGGGATGTGGGTCTGAACTACAACCACGGCACGGGGCACGGCGTGGGGCACTTCTTGAACGTACACGAGGGCCCCGGGGGCATCGGCTCTGCCCTCATCGCTACAGACCCGGGCATCTTTCCTGGCATGATCTTCAGCGATGGTAAGGCACGGGGCACGAAATGTACTGACTTCATATCAAGTCTATGGCGGCGAAAAGGTTAAAGTAATAATGTAAGTTTCCCTGATCCCTATAAGACAGGTTTACCTAGCTTAGGGCTCAGGACACTATTCCTAGGCTGTCTAACAATAGAATACTTACTGCTAAAAAATTAATACCTACTCTTCTACTATGTAATAAACTGCATTTTTTGATACCTAAATAAATCATTTTTCATTTTCATTTTAAATCTAGATGTAGGCATAATTGTTTTCCATCGTATTCTCGGAAACGTTCGTATTTGTCATGCTACTTCAGTCAATCAGTACTTTTTGTGCCGAGACTGACTGAAATCTACGATCGTGTCTTGCTATTTCAGTCAGTCTCGGTACAAAAAGTACTGAGGTTGACTGAAGTAACAAGACACGATCGTACATTTCCGTGAAAATACAATGGAAATAATTATGCACTACATGCGTACATACCTTAAACTTAAACTTCATAGCAAGGCACGTTCGTACGTTTCCGTGAAGAACCGTTGGAAAATAATTATGCGCTATATCTTGTATCATGAGAGGAGGCCTGTGCCCAGCAGTGGGACGTTTACAGGCTGAAATTATTATTATTATATCTTGAATATAAGATTTCCAAATATTTTGTGCGCAGAGCCCGGCTACTACGAGGTGGATGAATACGGCATCCGCCACGAGGACCTGGTGGAGGTCATCGAGATGACGAAAGACTCTGACCACATTTTTGTAAGTTTTTAGAATCGTGTATTTTTTATTTTTTAGGGCTCCGTACCCAAGGTTAAAGGGTAATAGAGTCCCGCCCTATTACTAAGACTCCACTGTCCGTCTGTCTGTCACCAGGCTGTATCTCATGAACCGTGATAGCTAGTCAGTTGAAATTTTCGCGGACGTTGTATTTCTGTTGCTATAGCGACAAATGCTAAAAATGGAATATAATAAATATTTAAGTGGGGCTCCCATACAACAAACGTTTTTTTTTACCGTTTTTTTGCGTATTGGTACGGAATCCTTCGTGCGCGAGTCCGACTCGCACTTAGTCGGTTTTTTTATTTAAGTATTTATTCTTAAACAATATCATAATTGTGACAGAAATCATCACTATCCATTTTTTTCCATCGTTTTATTCATAATGCCAGTGTCAGGACAATATTAATATTAAATAAAAGGTCCACCAATAGTAGATTGTCTCACGAGGAAGCAAAATGACATATTTACGGCGAGGCGAATCCTGAATGAATCGCAGGATTCTAAAATAGAATCCCGAGTGTAGCGAGGGATTCAAGTGCTAACGCCCAAGGTGGAAATAATTTTGCTACTATGTGACACATACTGCTTTTCACATCACCAAATGAGAAAATAAAACGATCTTACTTTTTTTGCAGGCGGAAGGCTTGGTAGGAGATTTTGAAGGTCGCGGCGCTCTGGGCTTCTACACAATCTCGCTGGCACCGCACCAGACCTCCTGTCTGGATGTTAGCATTATGGAGGATTTTGAGGTAAGAACCACAAGACCTCACAGCATTCTGGAGGTTTCTGAGGTAGAACCAACAGACCTCACAGCATTCTGGAGGTTTTTGAGGTAGAACCAACAGACCTCACAGCATTCTGGAGGTTTTTGAGGTAAGGACGTATGGGACATAATGTCGCGCAGGGAGGAGTGAGGTAACTTCAAAGGTAGCGAGGCTATCGGTTTCTACACAGTCTAGAGAGACTGTGTAGAAACCGATAGCCTAGAGCGCTAGAGAGCGCCGCACCAGACCTGTCTCGACGTCAGCATACAGGTATAATATTGCATACAGGCATTGCGGGGAAAACCTGTTTTTTTTTGGTGCTTTTAATGGAATTTAGAGACCTCTATCTTATCCATGGTTTGACGCCGGGATGTACCGGGACATCCCGGGGGAGTGTTTTTATTATATTAAATATGCTGCTATAGCTTTACACACGCTCGCACACACACAGACACACACACACACATACGCAGGCACCCTTTTTTAGGGTTCCGTACCCAAAGAGTAAAACGGGACCCTATTACTAAGACTTCGCTGTCCGTCCGTCCGTCCGTCCGTCTGTCTGTCACCAGGCTGTATCTCACGAACCGTGATAGCTAGACAGTTGAAATTTTCACAGATGATGTATTTCTGTTGCCGCTATAACAACAAATACTAAAAACAGAATAAAATAAAGATTTAAATGGGGCTCCCATACAACAAACGTGATTTTTGACCAAAGTTAAGCAACGTCGGGAGTGGTCAGTACTTGGATGGGTTTTTGTTTTGCATTATGGTACGGAACCCTTCGTGCGCGAGTCCTACTCGCACTTGCCCGGTTTTTATAGCCCACGCAGTGCAAGTGTCATTTTACCTAAACGTCAAACTTCTATGAAATTATGACGTGTAAATAACACTTGCACTGCGTGGGCTATCAAAATCGCTACAGACTTTTCTTGATCTAAGTCTATCAGATTATGCGATTTTGGTATTAAGAAAAGGTAATAGGGTAGATATTTGCTGAGAGGGTTTTACCCGAGTTTGAAGTTAAGCGACACGATTGTTCTTTTATAATGGTCTTTAACCGTTTCGCCGCCTTTGACTTGATATGAAGTCCGAACATTTCGTGCCCCGCACGCCACGACTTGATATCAAGTTGAAGTTTTGGTCAGGTTTGTATACGAGCAATTTTTGACATGGCGCTGATGACACTTTATTACTTCATTGATGTGGCGGCGAAAAGGTTAAGGTAGGTGTGTAATGAATTTACTCTTTTTCAGATTAAGTACTTAAACGACTACCACGCTCGCGTGCTGGCTACCCTAGGCCCCGTTCTGCTCGAACGAGGTTTGAACGAAGACTACGCGTGGCTGGAGAAAGAATGCGCACCGATACGAAGCGCCGCCATCTTGCTCACCGCCACACCGCTCCTCGCTTTGCTCGGTGTCGCTAGAATTTTCGTTTAACCTTTTGAACGCCAAACGGCGCATCCATTTGCCGTGCCACTAAAGCAGGCCACTGACGAGCCTTCCAAATGAATGCCGTTACAATGGATTCATGCAAATGGACGGCATCCTAATATTAAACATTGTACGTTTTTGACATTCTGGATTGCAGCCACGCTATTTGGACTGTTGGAAGGCCCGTCAGTGGCCACCTTAACGCCACGGGGGTAAAATTTAAATTTTGAAAATAAATAATGCCAACCTAAAGTTGTACCTAAAGTAGATTTTCATCAAAAAACGTTCGACTTCATATGCAGTCTTTGGCGTCGTCACGATTTTGCGTTGACGTCAATTGCCGTCTGTGGCGTTCAAAAGGTTAATGGGGATACAAGTGTTAATAAAGTTATTTTGTAAACGCGCTTTTGATCTTTTTGGTCATTTTAGCACCAGTGAAGTGTTAAACTAACGCATGATTGGATATCAAAACGTGATACTTACATAAAATCTGTTGTCCCAGCCTTGCTACAGTCTGACAAAAAAAAGTAGAAATTAAAAAGTGGCAATACTGTAGTGTCGTCCCGTTTTCTTACATAAATTTGTTTGACAGGGACGACACTACAGCATTGCCACTTTTTAATTTCTACTCTTTTTAGTCAGACTATTTTTTTTAACTTCATTGAATAGGTAAAGATTTATTTAGAGGATTAATTACAAGATTCTCACAAATGAAACAGGTTTCACAATAAAAATAATTTATTTTACATAATTATTTATGTATTAATCTAATACACTTCAGAGGTAAATGAGTTATAAATTATACATAATTTAATGATAACGTATTACAAAAATTTAAAAATATTCATTGTAGTAAAAATTTAATAAGTAGGTACTTATATTTATTTAACTAAATTATTGTGTTAAATGATTTAATCACGGTATTGATCTATTATTTACCATTAAAAATAAAACTTATTTACTTTTAAGTGGGGTAATTCGCCAGTAACTGGCCACCCCACACTAAAAATGAATTCTATTCACCTATAAACAGAATTCATTTTAGTATAAGGTGGGTAGATATTGAAGACTGGCCAATTATTGAAACCTTTCAGTAAAATGAATTTAGTTTATAGGTGAACAGAATTCATTTTTAGTTTAGGGTGGCCACAGTTATTGGTCGGTGGCTAGTTACTGGCGAATTACCTTAAGTGTTATATATAATATTCGACTGAATACGATAAAATACAATTTTAACGTTTATGTGGTTATCTATCCCAGTTCGGTCATTAGGCGTAAATATAGAAAAAAACACTTATTTAATTTAAAAATTATTGATATACAAAATAAAATTACTGCCAAATATATATTTTTTCTTAAATAATAACTTAAGTAGGTATTTTAACCAGCAAAATGTTGAATGATTGGTGGCAAGCCCTTGGTTTTCTTACGTAACCAAGTTACGAGTAGAAACAAGATTAAATAGGAAATTATTCGTAACGCAGTTACGTAGAAGAAAATAATCATTCTTAGTTCGTAACCCAGTTACGACCAGTTACATAACAAGATTACGAGAGAACTGAGTGCCGTAACAAATATAAGAACTTACATCGGCATTTTTTTACACTAATTGACATTTGTCATCTATTAAAAAATTGTGGCCTGTAGCCGCCAGTGCGGGTACCACTCTCGTAGATATATCCTTTATATCCAATATTGTTATTCTCATAGAAGCTATTAAATATGTCTAATTATAAAGGAATTTAAACTGAAGTACACTAAGGAGCACCTAAATTAATAAATTGCTACAACTAAATGCAAGCTACTACGCCTCCATCAAGTAATAAAAATACGTACATACAGATGTAGTGCATAATTGTTATCCATCGTAATTTCTCGGAAACATTCGTATTTGTCATGCTACTTCAGTCAACCTCAGTACTTTTTGTGCCGAGACTGACTGAAATGTACGATCGTGTCTTGCTATTTCAGTCAGTCTCGGTACAAAAAGTACTGAGGTTGACTTAAGTAACAAGACACGATCGTACATTTTCGTGAAAATTCAATGGAATATAATTATGCACTACATACGTACCTTAAACTTACTTAGCGTTGCCTATCACGCCAAACATTGCCTGGCTTTGAAACAATGCTTCTCTGGTCGCCTTTCTTCCATTTTAGGAATTAGAGACAGCTGTTTAATTAAGAACTGGGGGCCTAATCAAGATGAGAATCTTACATTGACAAAGGCCAAAAGAATAGCAAAAATGTATGACAGATGCTATGAAGTCTAGTGACTATTATCAATTTCCATGTGTTATCTATGTTTTGATTGGCGTTTTCTCCCTGCTGCTTTGTTTAATTTAAAATATGTATGAAAATGTTGGCATAGTATGCAATGTTATGTAAGTTTATGGTAGCCATTGACACTTAAAAAATATTAGTATAAAGAGATTTGCATATCGAGACAAACAGTAGATTTCCTTTTCCATTTCGTAACTGTATTTAGTAACTAGTTACGAAATGAAAAATAACAATTTTCTTCTTGTAGCCGATTAGACTACCTCTAGAAAAAGGTATATGATCTCGTTGATAATTATAATAGAATATTGTAGGACTTTAAAATAGTTATTGAAAAATAAATAAAATACATATTGCCATAGAGTGATATAAGTAAAGGAAGAGTGGTAACAAAACGCGAGTTATTTCGTAGTCGACATCTAGCGCCAAGTAGCGGAATTTATCAGTACTGCTAGTTGACAATAGATGTCGCGACGAACGAAAACTCTAATGCTCAACAATTTTCAGCATATACTATAATAACCCAGTAACTTTGTCGAATTTTGTAACTTGGCTCTTTTGCGTCAAATCCGGTAGTTCTGATTTTTTGCAGACGTGTTTATGATGTTGGCCCAATGAATAATCCAAGTTTGTGACTTCGAGCGCCGAACGCAACTTTGTCAAAAATCGAATAAACTGCGGAAAAAAAAATTGCGGTTTATTCGATTTTTGACAAAGTTGCGTTCGGCGCTCGAGGTCACAAACTTGGATTATTCATTGGGCCTACATCATATACAAGCCTACAAAAAATCAGAACTACCGGATTTGACGCGAACGCAAAATGTATAATTTTACTGTATTATAACCGGATTAACCGGAACTTTAATTTCAACACCTACTTATATTAGTTGTAAATGTATAAAACTTAACAAACTAAAACCCGTTCTGAGCCATGCCGGGTCCAAAGGTCCCCATCACACGTTAGTTGTAAATTGTTTTAGTAGTATATTTTTCGTCAGTAGCGACACTTGTGGCATCTGGCGTCAAGTCGGTACTGATAGTTCCACTACTTGACGTTAGATGTCGACTACGAAATAACGCGCGTTTTGGCAAGAAAACTCATGTATGGAGTTACCACTCTTTCTTTACTTATATTACTCTATCCTCCTAAGGCCATACAAATGAAAAATGCAATATTTGCCACAGAAATTTGAACCTTTAGTTTATGGAATAGAGTTGATTTTGCGTTATTGAAAAACTGAACGAAACAAAGCAAAAGCAACTCTGTTCCAATTGAATAATTTAAATTTCATTGAACTGAATAAGTACTTTAGGTAGGACCTTGGGCCTTAGGAGGTTAAGATATTGCTTAGGTATAGGAACTTGATAATTTTGTATGTAATTTGTACACGAGCGACATTTTCAAAAAAACCGGCCAAGTGCGAGTCGGACTCGCATTTCTAGGGTTCCTTACATAAGTACGACTCACGCTTGACTGCACATTACTAATAGGTTTTCCTGTCATCTACAGGTAAAGAACTAGGTATTTAGTGTATTTTTTTCAAAATTTTAGACCCAGTAGTTACGGAGATAAAGATGGGGAATGGTCATTTTTTGGCTATTTTCTTAAATAGCTTCGAACCTATGTATTTTAAAATTATAAAAACATGTGCATCTTTGGGTCACTAACTTACATATGTGTACCAAATTTCAACTTAATTGGTCCAGTAGTTTCCGAGAAAATAGGCTGTGACTGTGACAGACGGACAGACAGACAGACGCACGAGTGATCCTATAAGTTCCGCTTTTTCCTTTTGACGTACGGAACCCTAAAAATGAAATTACGAACTATGATGAAAATCTTAAGCTAGTGTTATAAAATAATACTATGTTATGGAATCACTATTCACCTATAGTAGGTATAGTAAGGCATGAGTTTAAAATAGGTTTTTTGACATTTAAATACCGCCAGATTATTTTATTAAAAGACCTTTAATCCCTTTTCGCAATCGACTTCGAAAAAGGAACTTTTCTCTTTTTTCGTAACTTATTATAAAAAATATTCCAAGAGTATGTAACAAGGAATTATTTTAAAAAACTACAAATATAGATACAAACCAAAGAGAATTTGAAATAGAGGCGGATTGTCAAAGTAAATTATGTAGCCACAGTAAATTTACTGCCATCTTAAATGCCAGATTAAAACCGTTAGAACGCCATTTGACTTTGATCCTTATTCTTTCACTGATATGTGTTAATTTGTTATATATATTAATGCCATCTACTCGACACTAGGCCAAAGGTATGGTGCAATCTTTTCGAGTGATGGCGCCATAACCTTCAGCCTACTCTCGAGTATATGGCGTTAATTTTGTCTACATAATTTCCCATGACAGTAACTCTCTATACTCTATTTTCTTTACAAACTAAATATGTAAAAATTATCTACCCACTAAAACCCGTCCCGGGCTGCCCCCGACGCAAAGGTGCCCATCACGCTCGCTGCGTTGCCGTGTTGGATTGCGATGGACAGCCTTTGCATCAGGAAAAACCCGGAGCGGGGGTCAAGGCCTCTTTCAAACAGGCGACGACCCAGCTCCCAGAGGAAGGTCTTACCCTCAGCATCCCGAGTCTAGACAGCGAGGGGGACTTTGTATCTATATTTGGGGCATTATCTATGATAAGGGACCTTATTGTCGATGACGCTTACGCCGCACAGCGTCGCGCGGCACTGTATTTATATCGGAGCATCGTTAATCATGACGTAAGCGTCATCGACAATAAGGTCGCTTTTCATGGATAACGTCACATTTAAGTTTCTACAATAAATTCTTCCATTGGTTCAAAAACTACAAAAAAATCTTTATAATTTACTTTTTTCGTAGCCAATTCTAAACAACAAGAGCTTCCTTTTGTACGCCAAACGGCGCATCCATTTGCCGTGCCACTGACGCCACGGGGGTAAAATTTAGTTTTGTGAATAAATAATGCCAAGCTAAAAGTGGGGTGTTTTTCAGTAGGTAGATTTTTATCAAAACACGATCGACGTCAAATGCCGTCTTTGGCGTCTTTGTCACGATTTTGCGTTGACGTCAATTGCCGTCTGTGGCGTTCAAAAGGATTAAAGGCCCGATAATTTAGTTGTAAGTAATAGTGACTTTCCACCCGACCCTTCACTTCGTCGTTGTAGAAACTGGCGATATTTAAACTATCGAAAAACCTCAACACCGCATCCACATAAGCGTTATATTATTGCAGTGATTATCGTTCGTAAACGGGCAAATACATATAATATATATAATTACACCGGGTGTGGCCTGTAATATGAGCAAAAAATTAAACTGTAGGCTGTACTCCTCATACAGACTAACATTAGTTCAGTGACTTTAAAAAATAACTTGTGGTTTGATCTTTAATACACTTTAAAGCTTATTCTAAGACGCAATGTATTGCGAATTTTGTTTTGTTTAAGGCGTGACAAGCAACGTCAATCACAATGATATGGCGTGGCGATGGCGTCCATTGAAGATAATATTTATTTTGTATGAAAAATAGGGAGTTCAAATAAGTCATAATTTTTAAAAGTTGTAGGACTAAAGTGTCACCGTTTGAGGAGTACAATCTATGTTTTAATTATTTGCTCATGTTACAGGCCACACCCGGTATACAACAAAACCCGTTTAATACTATCACACGTTTGGGTCAAAATTTTTTCGTTGTCTGGTTTCTGACCATACTGTCACGCTTTTATTTTGGTCTTTTATCTAATAAATAAAAAAAGTTGAATGCTATTGCATAGACATGCTGTAGATTATAATTCTCTTGAGAAAAAATTACAAAAACTGGACAAGTGCGAGTCGGGCTCGCCACCGAGGGTTCCGTACTTTTTAGTATTTGTTGTTATAGCGGCAACAGAAATACATCATTTGCGAAGATTTCAACTGCCTAACTATCACGGTTCATGAGATACAGCCTGGTGACAGACAGACGAGTGGAGTCTTAGTAATAGGGTCCCGTTTTTACCATTTGGGTACGGAACCTTAAAAACTACATTTCACCCCTTACAAAAAGCTCCACTCCGTCACATTTTTTGGGGACAAAAAACAAGATAACGAAAATAATTTTGATCCGTTTAATACGATTCCCGCGTAGTACTCTTAAGCTGTTTTACACTGGTCCCTGGAACTTGTCAGTTTTTCTAAATTTTAGAATCTAAAAGCACGTTTTTGGCGCGATTTTCATAATACTCTTAAGGGGTATCCAGACGGGACTGACGAAATCAGTCGATTTGTTCAGGAAAATAATTGGTCAATCTCATCTAGCGTCCACATGTACACAAATTAAATCACCAATTTGCATTCTACTATGAAAATTGGCATTTTTGTGTCCGCACGGCCCTGTTCGATCGGAGAATTTCATCAGGTTGGCGAAAAATTGTCTCGTCTGGATACAACTTTAAACGGGTTTTACTGTATATCATTCGAAATGGCACTGGTATCCAATTGACATATTAAGCGTTTGGTAATGAATAACACGATTATAATAACATTATTTAAAAATACGCCTTAATAATAAATACGCGATACAGAGGAAGAATCCGGTATACTTGGTTTATGTAAAAATGTATCTAAATACTTTTAACCGCGATTGCTTAAGAATGGCCTTGAATGTAAACTGTTATTCAAGTAATTACCTGTGAATCATTATTTTTATACAATTCCGGTACTGAAAATGCCTGATGTAGTCAATAACGGTATTGGACCTTAGACCTATTGAATTCCGGTATTTTTACGACAATGCAGATACCGGAACATCGGTAGCAGTACTATCGGGCAGGTTTTTATTTTGTCGCAGTTTTTTTCGTCAGATTTGTGATAAAAATTGGTATGTTTGAAGAGATCCTCATTCTGGGCGGAATAAATAGGTACGAAATCACAATAACGAAATTAATTAATTAAATACGAAAAAAATATATAATTATCCGTGGAGTTACGAAAATACCATACTGTTTCGTAATTCAGTGGAAGATTTACCCCCTTATTAATTTTACGGTCCTATTTTAGTTAAATTATGTTTTATCCCTTTCTTACGACAACGTAAGTCAAAATGACAGATAAGGACAAAAATTGAGGTTTGTATCGCGTTTATGAATAAGGGGGATAGTAGGACATATACGGTGAATTTGTGCTTATATTCTCCTCCTTCCTCGCGTTATCCCGGCATTTCGCCACGGCTCATGAGAGCCTGGGGTCCGCTTGACAACTAATCCCATGATTTGACGTAGGCACTAGTTTTTACGAAAGCGACTGCCATCTGACCTTCCAACCCAGAGGGTAAACTAGGCCTTATTGGGATTAGTCCAAGCATTTTGAGTCCGGTTTCCTCGCGATGTTTTCCTTCACCGAAAAGCGACTGGTAAATATCAAATGATATTTCGTACATAAGTTCCGAAAAACTCATTGATACGGGCCGGGGTTTGAACCCGCGACCTCCAGATTGCAAGTCGCACGCTCTCACCACTAGGCCACCAGCGCTTGTCAATTAGGAACTATCTATTTAATCGAAATCTGCCGAAAAAAATCGACAACAAAAAAAATCTGCCCAGACGATAAAAACTCAAATATTATTTGTCTTACACATCTTTTCTCTTCCGAAGAATCCAAAAGAAATGCAAAAACTAAACTGAGTTCACATCCTCATTCTTAAGCAATGCTTCAGTGTTGAGCGATTGCCACATTTTTATACAACACTTATTTCTCAGATTTTTCGAGATATTTACTATGTCCGTGTCGTCACAAGTAAGTTAGTATGGATTTGTTTGTTTTATTTATGTTATCGTGCATCGAGAAAAAGTCTGCAGCGGATTTGATAGCCCACGCAGTGTAGGTGTTATATATACGTCATAATTTCATAGAAGTTTGACGTTTAAAATGACACTTGCACTGCGTGGGCTATCAAAATCGCTGCAGACTTTTCACGGTCTGACTCTACACCGCAGTTAACTTTTGTGGAACAACACTGTACAGTCAACAACAGAGCTATGAATACAGGCAAAGTGCCAAAAATATGTATACACGACCTTAATGTACAGGCAATAAAGTAGTGGATACATATTTTTGACACTTTGCCTGTATTCATAGCTATGTTGTTGACTGTACATTGTACAAGACGGTTTAGGTAACTTTTATGGCTACATATACAGGGTGGCTAAAAATTACTGCATTCCCGTTGCCAGGGAGGTTTTGGGATTATACTGAGCAACTTTTACTATAGGACCGACCCTGAAATGTAAGTCCCGCACCAGAAATTTAATTTCCATACAATGATGCAGGCTTTTAAAAAAAAAAAGTCCTGGTAAAAAAGAAATCTCTCGAAGAAGTTAGGTAGTTCTGAGAGAAAAGTGTTCAGTACAAAAATGTGGAAAAAGCCCAGCAAACATACCAAAATAGACCTTAGCTAAATAAATTCGATTTGCCCAGCGGACGAATTAAATTCAATTCAAGTGAGGCAATTTAAGTACATCACGACTATCAAAACGGTCACATATGCACGCATAACAGCTGTATAACCACCAACAAACCGAAATTCACTCAAAATTCGAAACTACGCTTTCAAGCCGGCTTCTAAACGCATCTTCTGCTTTCTTCTACTGTTATTTATAATAGGTACGAATCCCCACAGGCATCCGCCGCCCACCAATATCAGCCCCAGAGTCACAAACAAGGATTTGTAAGATTGCGTGTACTCGAACCAAAACCCACAAATAGGCGGTCCCACTAACTGAAGTATACCGTTTATAAACAAACTAATACCGTATGAAGACATTAGACGCTCCGTACCTAACATCTCAGTCATAACTAATGCTGTCACGCCCGTGTTTATCCCAGAGGCTAATCCGAAGATAGAACAGAAGACGCTTATAGCTACGTAGCTTGTAAACAAAGGTAATACTGCTAAACTTAGCCCTGAAAGTAATAAACCGAATATAAAGAAGTACCGCTTAGGTGTGGCCACTACGTCAGATATGGCGGAGCCTCCTATACGACCAGCTAAGTCTAACAATGATATAATTGACAATAGATACGCTCCCAAACTCTTATCGAACCCGCATTCTTTAGCGTAAGACGGCACAAGTATTATAAAGTTTGTATAAGAAATAGCGTTGGTACAGTTAGAAAATAAGATAACTAAATATATAGGGTCTTTCAACAACTGTAAATCGAAGTATTTGCTAGGTTCTTTCTTAGTGTCCTTCTTTCGGCATCCGCAGCAGTATGTAATAGGAGCTAAGCTCTCTGTTACCGATTTTAGACTGAATTGACTCGCGAATTCACTTGGCTTTTCAAACGCTGATAAAGTTGAGCCATGGAAAGGTGTAGACATGTACTGGAAGCTGGATGTGGACGGGCTACGCTTAGGTGTCTTAGGTATAGTTAGCTTCTTGCCAAAAGCGTCTGTAGAGTTGACTCTGCTAGCTTTACCTTCAGGTACAGATTCTAGCAAAGACGGATTGCTAGGCATAGTAGATACTTTACTAGATATATGCTGTAATCCGTGTTTAGAGTTGGCTGGGGCTGATATTTTCCTATACCTTTCATGTTCCTTGCCTACTAAGGCTGCGCTAGCGGACCGGTAGAAGTTCTTCTCATCCAGGTTACCATGGGAGGGGTAGATGGGGGGTGAGCCGTTGGTGACCCGGTCACCTCCCGAGGGGGTGTCCGCTTCGCTAGTGACGAGGACTTTGGGATGTTCCGCGTCTTCTAAGTCGGGCACCTCTTCTTCTATGAACGGTTCCAGCTGAAATTTAAAAAAAATGGTTCACCTACCTACTTTTTGTAAATTGAGAATAGTTTAGTATAAAAAAAAACTATATTATACTATGTTTGCCAACCGTAGTATTTTAGGTAAGTACTTAATATATTTTGACCTAATGTACTATATGGAGCATTATCTATGAAAAGGGACCTTATTGTCTATGGCCCTTAGGGGTCATCCATTAATGACATCACACGTTTAGGGGGAGGGAGGGGGTCAAGAAAATGTGACATTTTGTGACATGGGGGAGGGGGGAGACACAAACTTTGTGACGTCACTTTAACTTCATCAGTAACCGAAAATTTATTTAAATTATTTTATTCACTGTACATTTAAATAACAAGTTTTTAAAACGATAATCGTTTTTATTAGTTTAAGTTTCTTTCCTAAGCAGTTTTGGGTTATAAAATTACTAATAGTTATATCGTCAAAAATATTTTGATAAAATATTAATAATACTTAGGTACTTACTTAATACGTCTAATACGATTTGGCGATTTCGTAGAAAATATGTGACGTCACACTAGGGGGGGAGGGGTTTGCCAAATGTGACCAAGTGTGACAAGGAGGGGGGGGGGGGTCAAAAAACCTAGAAATTCGTGTGACGTGATTAATGGATGACCCCTTACGCCGCACAGCGTCGCGATTAATAATGGTGTAAGCGCCATCCATAATAAGGTCCCTTTTCATAGATAACGTCACATATACTTAATTATAACAAATATAACCTAAAAACGGTTAAGTACCTATTTCATCTCCGAAAATGTTAAGCCCGATTATTATAATCCCGAATTTTTCATTTAACCGAAGGCCTTTTTTCTCACCGTAGAATTTTTAAAGGCGGTTACCAATCTAACCTAACCCAACTCAATTGTTTCTATAGGATGCCCTTTTCAAAAGTTTAGAAAATTGAACGGTTTTTGAAAAAAAAAAATGCGTTCGATCAAATGATTCGGCAAAGGAAACATCGAGTAATTCGTTCGGTGACAAGCACTTTTGCTTGTCACTAACGAACACCATTTAAATTATTGGAGAATAAACCGTGTTACAAGTGTAATAAAGTGCATTGTTACTTTAATTTTTTGACAGTACTTAGTTACTTTTGCTTGTCACCCGACGAATTGATCGGGAGATGACACCTGGGCTATAACCGCGAAAATCGAAGTTCGCAAATTGCGGGCATTTTTCTCTGTCACTCTAATTACGCCTTCATTGGAGTAAAAGAGAAAGATCCCCGCAATTTGGGAATTTCGGTTTTCGCGGTTGCCCCTCTGTCAGCGTCCTCATCGAGTTTGAATATTATATCCTCCTAAGGCCCAAGGTCCTACCTACAGTACTTATTCAGTTCGATGAAATTTTAATCATATTCAATTGGAACAGAGTCGCATCTGTTTTGTTTCGTTCAATTTTAAAACAAAACCAAAATCAACTCTATTCCCTACAGTAAAGGTTCAAATTTCTGTGGCAAATTATGGGTTTTTCTTTTGTATGTAGGCCTTAGGAGGCTAAATATATAGGAAGGAAATTTGCAACGTTCATGTCTATTAATATCGCTAAATGTACTTCTTAAAGGAAACCACTTTTAAAAATACATATTTTATTATGTACAAAATACAATGTAGACTAACTAAAGAGTTGATAACAGGAAAAACTGCAGTCATATCACATGAATTATCTATGCCCAAAAACTAAAAAATTGCGTCACGTCACGTCACTTCACGCTATCAAATGAAATTTAAACTAGGGGTACTTATGAATATTAATATAAAGTAAAACCAGCTTAAGACGATTATAAAGGAAGCACACCGAAAACGCGTCTTAAGCGGAAAAACGTCAACCTTGAGAAATACTTACATATATCGCGCGAAATCGTATTAACCGGGTTCTACTGCAATTCGTAATAGTGATCCAAAAGACTCGAGCCTTTTAGCTCTTTTTTTAGGGCTCGTGTCATCTCTTGACGTCTTAAAGGCTAAAAGCCTATTTCTATTTAATTTGTAAAATAGGCCTTTAATGCATCAAGAGAGTCTTTTGGATCACTAATTCGTAATATTTCAGCACATTTAACACGAGAACAAGTCAAAGTCAGTAAAAATACATGGAATGGAATATACATTGTTTCACATTTTTGTATTTATTTTCTACAGTTTCACTATAGTTATTTACGATACAATACAAGTGCGGAAAAGAGGAAATTCGACACGAGTTGCGAATTACCTATTCGCACGTGTATCGGTATAAAATTTAGCAGTACATAGGTATGGCCATTTAAACTTTTGACATAGGTACGCACGGAAAGTGCTCTTACCCGCACTAGTGCGGAAAAGTAGGACCATATGTACTGTTAAACTGTATTTTTGTTTTCGTTGTAGCTTTGTGTTGTGCGTGTGACATACACATACATACATACATATAATCACGCCTATTTCCCGGAGGGGTAGGCAGAGACCACGGATTTCCACTTGCTACGATCCTGACATAAGAGGTGAGTATTAGAGATGCAACGGAAAGTTGTTTGGCCGGATACCGGATATCCGGCCGCCGGATATTCGGCCGGCGGAACTATACCTACATTTCGGTTTTTCAGGTGCTCATTCTGCAGGTTTGACATGTTTCCTAGTAAACGTTCGCGCGGACTCATTTCTAGGTCCGAAATGAGTGCGCGGGCAAGTCAGTGGAATGAAATTGTCTTAAATCCAATTTGTTTACTCCGAAATCAAGCAATGTTACTATCCGGTATCCGGCCGGATAGAAGGTCACTATCCGGTATCCGGCCGGATAGTAAAATAATGGCCGGATAAGCCGGATACCGGATAGTAACCGGATATCCGGTGCATCTCTAGTGCGTATGACAAACGTTATTAAATTTAAGCACTTTGTAACGTAAAATTTGTACTGGTATGACATCTGTCATATGCGCGGAGCTAAATCGTATAATAATAATCATTTTATATAAAAAATATAATTTGTACAAAATCAATACCAATATTACTAATTTATGTAAAAGGAATGCCAATATCATTGCAAATACAAGAAACGGACAGAGTCTGACCACGATAACTTTGCATGGCAAAGTGTGGCAATGTCATCATCAATGTTAAAATTTTGTGAAAATGTGACGTTCGTAATGACACTTCCTAGCTTTGTTATATTTAAATCGGTGCAAAGTTAGATTGGACAGACTCTACGGATAAATATCAACCAACGGTAGTCCGTTTGCTTCGTAATAATTTGAATGCTTTTCTGTGACAAAACTACAATTTTATATACTAAATAATATAAAGGAATGATAGTATATAATGCATAAAAAAGTATATAAAAAAATAAGTCACCCATATCAAATTAAGTCTAAGTATAAGTCTAATTAAGGAATTTTGCACGATTTCAATAATATTTTAAGAAACATCAATATCAAAAGATGGCAAGAAAAAATAAATCATTAAATTCGATTATAATATTAATAAATTCATAGAAGTGTATTCATTATGCTAATTAAAAATTAATAAAGATGAGCTAGTAGAAAAGACTGTCAATGTGAAATTAAAAGTATAATTTAACCTACAAGTTTCACTAAGTATAAGCGAGTTTCAGCCATGATTGACTTGGCTTATAAGCTACTTTGTAAAAGTTTGACAGTCTTTACTACCACAGAGAATAGTGTATAGAGACGGATTGTCAAAGTAAATTATGTAGCCACTGTAAATTTACTGCCATCTTTCGACAGAACATAAAACTGTTAGAACGCCATTTGACTTTGATCCTTATTCTTTCACTGATATGTATTAACTTATTAAATATTAATATTAACGCCATCTACTCGACTATAGGCCAAAGGTATGGTGCAATCTTTTCGAGCGATGGCGTAACCTTCAGCCTACTCTTGAGTAGATGGCGTTAATATTAATATTTCACTAGTTAACAGATATCAGTGAAAGAATAATCATCAAAATCAAATGGCGTTCTAACAGTTTTAATCGTCTGATGAAAGATGGCAGTAAATGTACGGTAGGTACATCATTTACCATGACAGTAACTCTCTATTTCAAATTCTCTTTGTTAGGTACTACTAACTCATCTCAGATATTCATCAATATTACTATTAAAAATAAAATAGATTTATATTTAAATGTTGTGCCTATGTTTGGTATACAACTTTGATTGTTAGGAATTCTGTAAGTACTAGTATATTAATCGTTTGCGCTTTATTTCAGCAAACAAATTAAATGTAACTATTACCTATTTTGTACAATAAGTCGGACAAATTGTCAAACAAACTGTCATTTTAGTCATATATAAAAATAGAGATTAGGTGAGTGTTCCTTTTATTTTTTACCATTTTTGGGTGAATTAACTTTTTCTTGTCACTAGTTGCCATGGTTACGGTCTCCTGGGTCACTCTTAAAATACTAGTTTTTTCGAATTTAAATGAACCAAACATGAGTTTTTTAGGAGTTATAAGGCTTTTCCATAATAGGACATCTACTAAGCACGTTTGTAGAACATGGTACAGCAGTTCTTCTAACAAACTATGCTACTATTGTCTCCTGGCTGATGGGACAGAATAACAACAAGAAATAGTTGATCGACCCTTATATATTGTGACCTTTTTTGCCACTTTTGTGTCATTTCTACTCAGAATCACGAGCTCCTTCGATCCTAATGGGATAAAACAATATCCCAGAGTTTTTTCCTATTGTGTTACCATTTCCCCATATACTTGGTATGGCGGTAACAAAAAATAAGTTTGAAAAATGTATGGAAATTTTAGGACACTTTTTAAGGTTCCGTAACCAAAGGGTAAAACGGGACCCTATTACTAAGACTTCGCTGTCCGTCCGTCCGTCTGTCACCAGGCTGTATCTCACGAACCGTGATAGCTAGACAGTTGAAATTTTCACAGATGATGTATTTCTGTTGCCGCTATTTATTTATTATTTATTACAAAAAAGTTATACAGCATAACAGTTATAAAGTAAAGCACTGTACAATTCAAAATATAATTAAAGAAAATATTCAACTATAGCTATAACAACAAATACTAAAAACAGAATAAAAAAAAGATTTAAATGGGGCTCCCATACAAAAAACGTGATTTTTGACCAAAGTTAAGCAACGTCGGGAGTGGTCAGTACTTGGATGGGTGACCGTTTTTTTTTTTGCTTTTTTTTGTATTTTTTTTTGCATTATGGTACGGAATACGGAACCCTTCGTGCGCGAGTCCGACTCGCACTTGCCCGGTTTTTTTCTCCTATAAGGACGTAAAGAGCTCGCGTTCCTGACTAGAAATAACACAAAAGTGGCAAAAAAGGTCACAATATATAAAAATGGCAAAAAATAAAAGAAACGCTCAAGTAATCGTTGTATATAATAACAATAATATTTCTGGCGGGATTTTACATCCAATTTTACTAAATATAGCAAATAACCTATCTTGTACAATGTGACATTATAATAATTATAATTAAAAATTAAATAAAAAAAGCTTTACTACCGGAAGCCTCGTTTAAGGTAACTTTAATATTTATTTAAAACTTAAACCATAGACAAAATAATAATAAGACTTACAAAGTATTGCAAAATACTGTACGATTGTTTTTGTCCGTGAAGATGACACTTTATGGTCCCTTAATGGAATGTAGAACCTTAGATATCTCATATATAAGAGGCATAGACCTAGTATTATATGTATAGCTATACGCGTGCCTCCGTGAGGGACAAAACATACGCAAAGCGACAATATTAAAAACACGTTTTAACATTCCTAACAACATACCAAAAATAATCTACGTAATCCGGTCGGGTTATTTGTTGCCCACCATAAACCATACTAAATTTTTGGTGGGGAACAAACAAAAAGCGAGACTGTGACAAGGACAAGCAACAATACCGCTTTCTCTGCTACTCCTACTGAGATTTCCATAAGTGCATCTCGTTCGGTCGTTTGGCCCCTCCCCCGTGTCATCTCTATATTATTGTACCTCTATGATAAGAGGCCATCTATAGTCTGTATCTTTAGGTATTTAAATAAAAATAAACAAACAATTTGTAAAATTTACTGGTTAACCAACCAAATACAGAACCGCCTGGATTAGTCACTGAACGACCTGACTTTAGCCTACATTATTTGATCATGTAATGTTTTCATCTACCCTCAACTTAAGGAGCCATTTGAGGGTAGATTTTTTTTTTTTTTTATTTAAATTCCTAAAGATACAGAGAATAGTTCAGCTTTCAAAAACATAATATTATTCACTTCGTTTTTCGTCTTGTTATTTCTCTGTCTATGCTTAGACGTACATTAATAGAGTACAAAAATAAATTCTATATACGAGTAAATTGGGTTCATATTTATGCTAAATCCCTGAAAATTCGGCGTTTATTATAGACAAGTGAATAACATAGACTTGTAGTGTTCAAATTGATGTTAATGTTCCGCTCTCGACCTTATAATTGTTAATGGATGTTTATGGCATCACATCACATCACCCAGAGGGTCGCAGCTCTATCTTTTTAGGGTTCCGTACCCAAAGAGTAAAACGGGACCCTATTACCTACCGTCCGTCCGTCCGTCCGTCTGTCACCAGGCTGTATCTCACGAACCGCGATAGATATTTTTTTACAGATGATGTATTTCTGTTGCCGCTATAACAACAAATACTAAAGTACGGAACCCTCGGTGGGCGAGTCCGACTCGCACTTGTCCGGTTTTTTTTTAAGTATTTTAGATACCTATCAACATGGTTGTAGTCCAAAGTGGCGCCATCTACAACAATGACGTAGAACGACAATTCATATGGCGATTAACGTCTCTATTATTCACTAGTCTTTGGAAATGCCTCGAATTTCATACATACATTTACTCAAACTTTTGGGGCCACAATATAAAGACTCCCATTATAATTTGAGATTATTAGCTAAGTTGCAACTATTTTTAAACCTGCACTTTCTGCTCTAACCTCTTTTTTCTCCTATTAACGAAGGGCATTAATATCCACAACGCCGCCCCGGCCATATATATCAACCCGAACGTCAAAAACATATGCATATAGTTACCATCAGCTTCGAACCAGAGACCGCATATCGGCGGTCCTACCAACTGCAGTATACCGTTCACGAACAAGCTTATACCGTATGTAGACATTAACCTATCTACCCCCAAAATCTCCGCCATAACTAAAGTGGTAGTTGCATTATTAACCCCAGAGGCTAAACCGAATAACGCGCAAACTACGCTTATAGATACATAGGACTCCAAAAACGGTATAGTAGCTAAAGTTATACCGGAGAAAAATAATCCGCCGACGAAATAGAAAGTTTTCGGTATCAAGTTTAAGTCGCATAGGGCAGAACCGCCGATCCTCCCTACTAAATCTAAAGCTGATACAGTGCTTAGTAGATACGCGCCTCTGGCTTTTGAAAAGCCTATATTTTGAGCGTGAGATGGTAGGAGAATTATAAAATTTGTACATGATATAGCCACGGTGCTACTCGATATTAGAATAATTAAATATGTAGGGTCAGATAATAGGCTAATATCGAAGAATTTATTAGGTTCTTTATCCTTCTTTTTCTTGCAGCAAAAGCAGCAATAAGCTACTTCGGCGACGCTATCTGTTACGGATTTTAAAGAGAATTGAGAAGCGAATTCATTAGGTTGATCAAAGGCGGATAAAGTGGATCCGTGAAAGGGTGTGTGGACGTACGCGAAGCTAGATGTTGACATGTTCCTTTTAGGGCCAGCCGTGCTTAGTCTGCGTCCAAAAGTCTCTACGGACCCTAGTTTGGAGGCGTCCCTATCCAAAGCCATGGATGCTGAGCTAAAGGCGGTTTTAGGTATAGGTTTAGTGTATGATAGTTTTCTTTTGGACATGTTTTGTTTTAAGTTAGCCGAGGAAGGCGAAGTGCAGTTTTGGTTGAGCGCGTTGGAATCTTTTGTGTGTTTGTCTATATGTCCATTCTCTTCGCCGGGGAGGGTGGGAGTGAGATGGAAGCTTTCCACCGGCTCCTCTTCTTCGAAGAGTATGTCCTGAAAAGAGGATGTACGTTTGATATCGAGAAAAAAACAAAATGGAGTTTAACAGAAATGGCAAAAAGGAGTGACATTTACCACGTGTTTATATTTTTACGAATGACTGTATTTTTCTTTGTTTTAGCTGAATATTGATAATGAACATAATTTTAACTAAAAATTAACTGTAATACTAGTACAAAGGTTTATTGTACACTCGCCATCAAATATATCAGGGCGGCTAAGGTGTTCACATATATCTGAACACGCCTCTATTGTCAAAGCGTTAGAGCTGTATGTTCAGATATTTTGAGCACCTCGGCCGCTCCGATACATCTGATGGCGACTGTACCAATTGTTCGTTCTTTGAAAACTGCATTATTACGAAATAATAAAGGTAAATTCGGTTTACGGTATTTGCCATTTCTATTTATCTACAAGCCTAAAGTTTTCTACTAATCTAAAGTTAACTATTCATCTAAATTCTAAATCATTAAAAAAAAAACAAAAAAAGGTTATACGAAAACCAAACCCTTAATTTCGCAGTCTACATCAGAACATATAATAACTGCGTGTCTGTTGCCAGAGAGGTTTTGGGATCATACTGAGCAACTTTTATGACACCAACCCCGAAATCGTGAAAAAATGGTGTTCTGCCTTTTCGCAGAACTATTTTTGGCGGAATTTCATTTGCCAACCAACATTTCGCCGACGTTACATTTTGACAACTAACGATTAAAAAATGTTTGTATGACAACGTTTCAATTGGTAGAATTATTGTAAAGCAGATTATGATAACGCCTCTAAACTTTTGGGAGACTTATCATTTGTCAAATCTTTCAGCTTTGCTCCCGCCTTAGTCTTCGAGGTTATTTTTTTTTTCAACAACCTAAAAAACGTAATTTCACAGCAACTTTCGGGTCAAATATCCCAACTTTCGTGTCAAATATCTCGGCCGATTTTGATTAACTAAAACATTCTACGACATGAAAGTTGGCATTTTGAAAATTGGCATTATAAAACACAGACTAAACGTTTAGTTGGTAACTGTACGGTTGGCAAATAAAAAAAAACCATTTAAAAAATTGGGAAATGAAAATTCGGCGAAATAAAATTCCGCCAAACGTGAGTTGGGGAGTGATAATCGGCCATACCATTTTCGGCGATAAATAAGAGAACCGCAAGTTGTGTTTATATAACACTTTCCCAATTCTAATGATTCTAGCTAGGAACAAAATACTTTTTGTATTTTGTTCCTAGCTAGAATCATTAGAAATATAACCTTGACTTTTTTGTGCGAAATTAAGGGCTAACCGAACCCTGACCTCCAAAGCAGTTGTTATTTATTATTGGTCTCGTGTTCATACGTCTCTATTGCTCCTCTTTTTTACTCGTTATTTAAGTTATTACAATCGTATAATTCCTTAATACCGGTATTAGAAGGGTTATTACAACCGATATTTAATTTATTACCGGTATTAGAAGCCACTACCAAACAAATACCGGTATTGTATACAGATGTGCATAATATTTTACCATCGTATTTTCACGGAAACGCTTCGTGCGTACCGTGTCATGCTATTACAGTCATTCTCAGCACAACAAGTACTGTCAAACTGAAGTAGCATGACAAATACGGACGTTTCCTAGATAATATAAAAGAGAATTTGACATAGAGAGTTATTGTCATGGTAAATTATGTAGCCACTGTAAGTTTACTGCCATCTTTCGACATAAGATTAAAACTGTTGGAACGCCATTTGACTTTGATCATTATTCTTTCACTGATATTGTTAACTTGTTAAATATTAACATTAACGCCATCTACTCGACTATAGACCAAAGGAACGGTGCAATCTTTGGCGCCATCGCTCGAAAATATTGCACCATACCTTTGGCCTATAGCCGAGTACATGGCGTTAATATTAATATTTAACAAGTTAACACATATCAGTGAAAGTATAATGATCAAAGTCAAAAGGCGTTCCAACAGTTTCAATCTTCTGTCGAAAATGGCAGTAAACTTACAGTGGCTACATAATTTACTTTGATAATCCGCCTCTATACATCTATTCTCTTTGATAATATGATGGCAAAAGGATTATGCACTACCCCCTTATTCATAAACGCGCTACATGCCTCAATTAGCTAATAATCGTTTGTCCTTATCTGTCATTTTGACTTATGTATTTGTAAGAAAGAACAACTAAATCAGGCCCGTATAGTTTTATGAATATGGGAGTTCTTCTGCACATCAATAATCACTTTCCTGGCGTTAAAATTAATAAATTATTACATTTATCGTATTACCATATTCACACTCTGACCGCTTCAATATTAGCATATAGTTAAGTGGTTTTGAAAATGAAACTATCGCCCTTTTGTGTTAACAGAGAGTAAAAGTCACTATCAATGTCAATAAATGCATTCCGCGGAACATAGTTAAAGTATGTTCGTAACTTTGTATAGTTTGTAGGTTTCTAATAGAGCCCGACGGCTAATCCTATTGTCTATTGTTAAGTAAAACCGCACGTGCTACTTACCTGCAAAAAAAAGGGTCATACTTATACTATTTGGCACCTGAGCGCGGGCTAGTCCAACGCTCAAAAAACCAGTGTAGTGCGCTCTCCGAGAACGCGCCTTTGTTACTCATCTCGATGGCACATTTTAGACTGGTTCTGTAGCGTTCGACTCGCCGGCACTCGGTAACCGAAGTACGCAGGTTTTTATGCAGGTGGTTGTGGCACGAGCGGTTTTACTTAACAATAGACAACAGGATTAGCCGTCGAGCTCTATTAGAAACCTACGAACTACAGTAACAAGCTCGGTTTACCATACAAACGTAGTTGCGTTCTCATTTTAAAACGACTATCTAGATTGCTCTGAACAGGGCTCGAAACCGGTTTTTTAAATCCCAAAATAGCCCAATATTTTAATAATTCTATATTCATTCCGTAGGACTGAATCATGTATTTAGGTAACGATTTCGTATTATATTATTAGATTGACCCATCAACAACGAAAAAGAACTTAATAATACCGGTATTTTTTGTATGAAGAAAAAACCGGTTCCGAGCCTTGGCTCTGAAACGTGTAAAGGGGCCCACTGATTAACAGTCCGCCGGACGGTAACGGCCTGTCAGTTGTTCGGAACTGTCAAAATTCTGTTCTAACTGACAGGCCGATACCGTCCGGCGGACTGTTAATCAGTGGGCCCCTTAATTAGTGTATGTAGCTTCAGATACCATAGTTAAAAAAAATACAGCGAATTTAAGTTTTTCATACAAAACTTGTTTTTGCTCTATTTCGTTTGTTTTATAAACTGGAGCTATATAAACTAATTGTTCTCCTTCCTCGCGTTATCCCGGCATTTTGCCGCGTCTCATGGGAGCCTGGAGTCCGCTTGACAACTAATCCCAAGAATTGACGTAGGCACTAGTTATTATGAAAGCGACCGCCATCTGACCTTCCAACCCAGAGGGGACACTAGGCCTCATTGGGATTAGTCCGGTTTCCTCACGATGTTTTCCTTTACCGAAAAGCAACTGGTAAATATCAAATGATATTTCGTACATGAGTTCCAAAAAACTCATTGGTACGAGCCGGGGTTAGAACCGGCGACCTCCGGATTGCAAGTCGCACGTTCTTGCCGCTAGGCCCCCAGCGCCATACAAACTAATAAAATATCAGTCATTGAACGCTAACATACCGCTAGTTTATTTATTTCTTTGAATTTTGAGTTTTACGACATGACATTTTATTTGACATTGACCCAATTTGACCCATTTTGACTTTAGTCTCTGGTGTTAGAAAAGTGATTACCGAGGAGTTAGTAAGGCATTATGTTTCTATTTTCATGAGTTATGTATGTTGTTACTTGTTAAATATAGAAGCTAAAGCGATTTTTCTCTCGTCTCAACTCTCAAGTAAAAGCAGGGACCGTTACCGGTATAACTAAAAATCAAATATCTCATACCTTTCACAATATTTCTTAGATATTACAAAATAGTACGTAGAAAAGCATAATGATTGATCACATTAGCTAAATTAAGTGCATAAATATACATAAACAACCGTGATACCGAAATTGAATACCGGTTTATTTGTATGAAAAATATTCGGTATTCGGTCCCGGAGTAAAAGATAGGTTATTTATTAAATTCATGAATTTACCTCAACATTCTGTCTGTATGTCTGTTCGTGGTGAACTCGAGCGACTTTTACATAGTTTGCACATATGTTTTGAATTTTAGGGATATATTTATCCTCAATATATTTTAATATTTTCGATGACGCAAGATACTTATAATTTTGCAACAAATCGCAAGATATATTTCAAGATAAAAAAATAGATATTCAAAGGGAGAATTTCCTACCAAAAGCAAATCAGAGGGCCTATCCCGAACCACATTCGACGTGTTGGCTCCCTGTCACACTTACGTACGAATGTACAAGTGCGACAGAGAGGCAACACGTCGAACGAGGTTCGCGGTAGGCCCCCCGATCCGTCAAGCAACATTAGGTTAGATGAAAATGCATTGAGAGCAACACAAAAGGCATATTTGATAAAAACTGACATGATGTTTTACCGAATTTAAACTGTTGTGAGACATACTAACATTGAATAATTTTACGGTTTAGACTCACTTGTTTTTAGTCACTCGCGCGACATGTTTCATGCTCGCACTGTTAGTGCTTGAGAAAGGAGACCTAGGCTCTCCGAAACATGTCGCGCGAGTGACTAAAAACAAGTGAGTCTAAACCGTAAAATTATTCAATGATGTTTTACCACAGAATAAGTAATAGTACTACCGTACAGAAAGGAAACTTCCTACAAAACCGAAGTTTGACAGCGTTTCAGGGTCGAATCATGCTGTCCCTTTCTAATATATGGCACTATCTCTTTCGGCTATTTAGGGTTGTCAAAATTCAAGCCATTATCTTATCTGTGGTCGTGCACGCAAAGGACCGTCAAGTGGTGCCAACCCTAATAATTGCTCGGAGCAATGCTGAGCCGAACGGAGTCGAGTTTGCCCGAAGGGAGGAGTTTCGCACCCCTGGTTTTACCCGAATGGGGCCAACTAGAATGTAACCGGTAAGTATTTAAGTATGAGAAATACCGGTAATTTGTGCGCAATTTTTTACCGGTTTGCATTTGCGGTTGGTTTTCTACTATCTACTGCAAAAAATGTGACGTTTTCAACCAAAAGTTACCACAAAATACGTATACGTATGAAAAAGAGAGAAATTTAGAGAAACGCAAAAAAGTTTAATTACTAATTCTGAAATTACTTAAACCTTTTTTTTGCGTTCCTCTAAATTGTTCCATGAGTATATAAGGCATATAACGTCATAACGTTTACCGGTAACATCATGTCAGTCTTTATACCTTCGCTATAATATAAATCATGCAACACATCCAACACAGCACAGACGGACACATACAAACACACAGAAATATATAAATGGATTGCTTACTTTTAATGTCGGTGATCCCAAAAAGGCGCGGTTTCATTTTCAAAAACACTTCAAAATAAATCACGGAAAACCCTCATTTCGCTATGAAAGCAATACCCGCTGAAGCGACGGTAATACCGAAAAAACCGTACCGGTAAAAAACGGTAAAAACCGATTTAAAAAAACATAAGCTCGTAGATGCCTTGAAAAAAAATCCTCTAGCTGCCTAGAAACCTAAAGGTCTCCCGCTTCATTATATTTTTAATCTATAGTTTGACAAATCAAAAGTGCGTTTTTTTGCATGTTCAGGGTGCCTAGCCAAGATGCCAATCGTTCGCTCTATAAATCTCCCTGTACCTATCACTATCACTCTTCCATATTAGACGCTTAGCTCATTGGGTCCGATTCGCACGTCGTTCCGATGTTTGAGTGAGACAACGCGAATCCAGTATGCTAAGCGCCTTAATGCGACAGAGAGCTTCGTTCGCGATGGAGCGTAAACGATTGGCATATTGGCTATGCACTTGGCGGCTAGAGGATAACAGACGTGGCAAGGACCCCATTAAATCATAACTTTTCGCATAAGCGTAGCTCAGCACACTCAAACCGCAATTATGTGCTACTAACTAATAGAAAAACCGGTACGAGGTACTATAGTCGGAGTAAAGTAACATTATTATGAATTGGCTCTAATGTATGTATACTCGTATGTATCTAAGGCTATCAACATCAATGAAACGGTATAAGGTCTTAGCTGCCTAGGTAAGCAGAAGGTTAAAATGGCTGCGCCGAAACATACGTGCAAGGTTCTAATTTTCGGTAGTCCGACCAAAGTTTTGGTTTCGGCTGGTTTGGGTATAAAAAGCAGCATGTTTCGGCCGAAGATGTTCCGTTTTGTCGGAAACTAAAGTTCCGGTTTCGGCAAAAAAACCGGTTTCGGCAAAAAACCGGTTTCAGTAGGAACGAGGGTGCGGAGTGTTAGGATCGGCAATGCGCATGTAACACCACTGGAGATGCAGGCGTCCATAGACTACGGTGATTGCTTAACATCAGGCGGGCCGTATGCTTACTTGCCACCGATGTAGTATACAATAACCACTAATATTTGATATGTTCAAATAAAAATTCATTTCCTTCGTTACTCCGACTATAGGCCACTCTGTCAGTAAAATCTGTGTACTTTATATAAATAGAAAACTAGGGAACTAGCTACCAAACACCCAGCATATGTATTCACGTCGTAAAGTTATGTCCAATTGCTGTTTATAAAAAAAGTCTGTATCTTTAGGTATTTAAAAAAGAGTAAACAAAATCTACAAAACATCTATAGTAGTGTACCCTATAATGGACGTGGAACCAGTAATGGGACAAAAAAACATAATTCCTCTAAAATAAGTATCTAAAAGTAGTTTATAAACACTGGCTGTATATTATCATAAATAAGAGTCCTAGAGCTGTTTCAGTTTGAAGTTTCATTAAATTTGGTTGTTTTTTTAAGAAATTGTCTCCAACCCAAAAGTTGTCGTGTCACTGAAAAAAAATACCACTACGAATTCTTAACAACTTCGCTAAGAGAGTTGACTTAATTTATTAAATTTTGATTAATTAATACTTGATGAAAACTAGAATGTGTTTTGTTAATTGCATTTACCATGAGATAAGGTATACAACACACTATGTTGTGACTCCACAGATGTAAAAAAAATAGTGGTATTTGGGCCAATCCCATTATAGGAGCTGTAAAACTGCGTGTCTCCTATGATGGGACAATTGACAGAATGCTGCTTGCCGTGCCATAATTTCATGTTTAAACAATACAGAAGTAAAATGTACTTACGAAACATGTCAATCGTCCGACTATCAGGAGGTATTCTCGGACTTCGGATAAATTAATATCGTTTTTCCAAACTTTTATTTAACTTGCCCTGTTAGTTAGTGTGGGTCCAATCTTGGTAGCTGAATTTGAGCCACTTTTCGATTTCCGATTTAGTTGAAATTTTGTGTAAGTACGTAATTAAGTATGCAAATCGGATGATAATGCAATATTATGATAACATGGACCTGATCTGATGATGGAGACAGGAGGTGGCCATGGGAACTTTATCGCAATAAACCCTAACTAATTGTGTTTGGGTATATTAGAATTGTCTCGATGGATCTAATACAATAATAATCGGCTGTAGAAAGAAAAATACATTCATTGATAAAAGCTTATACCAAAAATTGATTTTTTTGCCGTAACTTATTCCCTATTTCAATATTTTATACTGATAGAGCAATGTCCATTATAGGGGGCCCATTACTGGATCCACGTCCATTACCGGGGGCCCATTACTGGAGCTTTGGTGTCCATGACTGGAGAAAAAAAGCATGGTTTTAATTTGTTAAATATGTGGAAACTAATTGCAGTATCTTTGATACAACAAGCCTAAAACATGAAAGACGGATAGGACTTTCATCTTTTAACACGCTAAGCGGTAGACCATTTACATGTATAAGGGAAATATCATAAATACTCCAAATTTCCTCTTAAATGTCCCATGACTGGTGCTGTTACTATATCTATGAAAACATTACATGATCAAATAATGTAGGTTAAAGTCAGGTCGTTCAGTGACAGATCCAGGCGGTTAAAAGTATTTGATTGGTTAATCAGTAAATGTTATAACTACCCGAAAATTTCAAATTATGTATTTGTTTACTTTTATTTAAGTACCTAAAGGGCCGAAAAAAACTGTATAAATCGGTGCTGACAGTTGAGTAGTCTCCCCTCACATTTCGTCACGTGTATACTGCCCTCCTAAGCCGAATAGCGCTATCTCAAAAACATATTGGAAATGGAATTCTCAGTAATAGAAACTAAAGTTAGCAATGAATTTTCTTTTGAGATAGCGCTCTTTGGCTTAGCAGGGCAGTATATTTGTATAAATATAATAAGTTTATGTGTGTGTATGTGTGTGTGTGTGTGTGTGTGGTACCTGCGGGTTGTCCTCTTCCTCCTCAGGCTCCTTATATTTGCGGACCATGTGCTCCTCCACGGGTTGGAACAGCAGCGCCGCCGCCCACACGTTCAGCATTATCCCGCCGAGGATCAGTACTGCCCCTCTGAAATAATTAAAATAAAGTTAATCGTTATTCTTTTATTCAGATATTTTTGTCAATACGCGCGACACATAGAGAATTTGAAATAGAGAATTACTGTCATGGTAAATTATGTAGCTACAGTACATTTACTGCCATCTTTCGACAGAAGATTAACACTGTTAGAACGCCATTTGACTTTGATCATTATTCTTTCATTGATATGTATTAACTTGTTAAATATTAATATTAACGCCATCTACTCGAGAGTAGGCCAAAGGTATGGTGCAATCTTTTCGAGCGATGGCGCCATAACCTTTGGCCTCTGGAACTATTTCAGTTCAACTAAACTCACTTATATCCGTACGTCTCCAGTAGATACCGCAGCACCGGCGGCAGTATGATGGAGCCGAACGCGGAGCCCGACATGCAGATACCGTTGGCGAGGCCGCGCAGACGGACGTGTGACGTCACGAGCACACTCACTTGTATCCGTACGTCTCCAGTAGATACCGCAGCACCGGCGGCAGTATGATGGAGCCGAACGCGGAGCCCGACATGCAGATACCGTTGGCGAGGCCGCGCAGACGGAAGTGTGACGTCACGAGCACACTCACTTGTATCCGTACGTCTCCAGTAGATACCGCAGCACCGGCGGCAGTATGATGGAGCCGAACGCGGAGCCCGACATGCAGATACCGTTGGCGAGGCCGCGCAGACGGAAGTGTGACGTCACGAGCACACTCACTTGTATCCGTACGTCTCCAGTAGATACCGCAGCACCGGCGGCAGTATGATGGAGCCGAACGCGGAGCCCGACATGCAGATACCGTTGGCGAGGCCGCGCAGACGGAAGTGTGACGTCACGAGCACACTCACTTGTATCCGTACGTCTCCAGTAGATACCGCAGCACCGGCGGCAGTATGATGGAGCCGAACGCGGAGCCCGACATGCAGATACCGTTGGCGAGGCCGCGCAGACGGAAGTGTGACGTCACGAGCACACTCACTTGTATCCGTACGTCTCCAGTAGATACCGCAGCACCGGCGGCAGTATGATGGAGCCGAACGCGGAGCCCGACATGCAGATACCGTTGGCGAGGCCGCGCAGACGGAAGTGTGACGTCACGAGCACACTCACTTATATCCGTACGTCTCCAGTAGATACCGCAGCACCGGCGGCAGTATGATGGAGCCGAACGCGGAGCCCGACATGCAGATACCGTTGGCGAGGCCGCGTAGACGGAAGTGTGACGTCACGAGCACACTCACTTGTATCCGTACGTCTCCAGTAGATACCGCAGCACCGGCGGCAGTATGATGGAGCCGAACGCGGAGCCCGACATGCAGATACCGTTGGCGAGGCCGCGCTGACGGAAGTGTGACGTCACGAGCACACTCACTTATATCCGTACGTCTCCAGTAGATACCGCAGCACCGGCGGCAGTATGATGGAGCCGAACGCGGAGCCCGACATGCAGATACCGTTGGCGAGGCCGCGCAGACGGAAGTGTGACGTCACGAGCACACTCACTTGTATCCGTACGTCTCCAGTAGATACCGCAGCACCGGCGGCAGTATGATGGAGCCGAACGCGGAGCCCGACATGCAGATACCGTTGGCGAGGCCGCGCAGACGGAAGTGTGACGTCACGAGCACACTCACTTGTATCCGTACGTCTCCAGTAGATACCGCAGCACCGGCGGCAGTATGATGGAGCCGAACGCGGAGCCCGACATGCAGATACCGTTGGCGAGGCCGCGCAGACGGAAGTGTGACGTCACGAGCACACTCACTTGTATCCGTACGTCTCCAGTAGATACCGCAGCACCGGCGGCAGTATGATGGAGCCGAACGCGGAGCCCGACATGCAGATACCGTTGGCGAGGCCGCGCAGACGGAAGTGTGACGTCACGAGCACACTCACTTGTATCCGTACGTCTCCAGTAGATACCGCAGCACCGGCGGCAGTATGATGGAGCCGAATGCGGAGCCCGACATGCAGATACCGTTGGCGAGGCCGCGCAGACGGAAGTGTGACGTCACGAGCACACTCACTTATATCCGTACGTCTCCAGTAGATACCGCAGCACCGGCGGCAGTATGATGGAGCCGAACGCGGAGCCCGACATGCAGATACCGTTGGCGAGGCCGCGCAGACGGAAGTGTGACGTCACGAGCACACTCACTTGTATCCGTACGTCTCCAGTAGATACCGCAGCGATTATACGTACACAGTACACGAGCTATTATACTTAGTAACTTTTATTAATTAATTACAGTGAGACGCCTCATTCTGTTCTCGTATGTTTCTTTTCTTTTAATGAATGTATTAATTATACAGGATATTGACTCTTGGAGACCCTATACATCTCTAAGGATAACTTGATAAACTATATAATCTTATAGTTCTGACACCTAGAGACATTTACACCTCTAAATATTATAGATTTTTTGTGTGTGTTTTTTTATCTGTATTTTGTATGTAATTCGACATTAAGAGACCATATACATCTCTTAGTAATTGTAATACGTTAGATTGAATTGTTAGTTTTAATTTATAAAATTGTTGATGTTATTATTTTTGCTTTTATGTAAATTCAATGTTGACGTGTAAAAGTGCCCTTGTGGCCTATTTGCTGAATAAATGTTGATATTTGATATTTGATATTTGATATTTGCAGCACCGGCGGCAGTATGATGGAGCCGAACGCGGAGCCCGACATGCAGATACCGTTGGCGAGGCCGCGCAGACGGAAGTGTGACGTCACGAGCACACTCACTTATATCTGTACGTCTCCAGTAGATACCGCAGCACCGGCGGCAGTATGATGGAGCCGATCGCGGAGCCCGACATGCAGATACCGTTGGCGAGGCCGCGCAGACGGAAGTGTGACGTCACGAGCACACTCACTTGTATCCGTACGTCTCCAGTAGATACCGCAGCACCGGCGGCAGTATGATGGAGCCGAACGCGGAGCCCGACATGCAGATACCGTTGGCGAGGCCGCGCAGACGGAAGTGTGACGTCACGAGCACACTCACTTATATCCGTACGTCTCCAGTAGATACCGCAGCACCGGCGGCAGTATGATGGAGCCGAACGCGGAGCCCGACATGCAGATACCGTTGGCGAGGCCGCGCAGACGGAAGTGTGACGTCACGAGCACACTCACTTGTATCCGTACGTCTCCAGTAGATACCGCAGCACCGGCGGCAGTATGATGGAGCCGAACGCGGAGCCCGACATGCAGATACCGTTGGCGAGGCCGCGCAGACGGAAGTGTGACGTCACGAGCACACTCACTTGTATCCGTACGTCTCCAGTAGATACCGCAGCACCGGCGGCAGTATGATGGAGCCGAACGCGGAGCCCGACATGCAGATACCGTTGGCGAGGCCGCGCAGACGGAAGTGTGACGTCACGAGCACACTCACTTATATCCGTACGTCTCCAGTAGATACCGCAGCACCGGCGGCAGTATGATGGAGCCGATCGCGGAGCCCGACATGCAGATACCGTTGGCGAGGCCGCGCAGACGGAAGTGTGACGTCACGAGCACACTCACTTGTATCCGTACGTCTCCAGTAGGTACCGCAGCACCGGCGGTAGTATGATGGAGCCGAACGCGGAGCCCGACATGCAGATACCGTTGGCGAGGCCGCGCAGACGGACGAAGTATGACGTCACGATGTACACGGTCGGGGGGAAGGCGAGACCCGCGCCCGCGCCTACTAGCGCGCCGAAACTGTTCAAAAAAATAAAAAAAGTAAAAAAAACGCAGGTTGAAAAAAAAAGTCCACGTGTGTCGAAGTATTCTAGTTATTTTTCCTGAAAGTGTAGAGATAGTTTTGAATCATCAGCTTTAATTATTTCAAGTGTTTTTTAAGTTTTAATTTCGACGACGACAATTGTAACCAAATCTTGATTTTTTTTAAACAAGCAGAATCGTCTGTGAACGATGCTATTAAGCTTAGAATAAATTTAAAAGTGGAAAAATTACTGTCTTGGGTGAGACTTGAACTCACGACTGGATCGATACTCCAGCGCTCTGCCATCTGAGCCACCAAGACCTCATCCTTAGCCAGCAAATCTTTTTTCTCAAAAATGGACGGCAAAGTCGACTTTGCCGTCTAAAAAAAAGGTCGCGAAGCGCGTAGTTTATGGTCGTCAAAAATTAAAAAGTAAAAAACATTGCAGTCTCGATTTTGGGACTTCAATGTTGCATACAAATTCCATTATTTGTCGAGTTCCAAACTTTTTAAAAGTTGAAATTACCATATCAAATGAAGGCACAGGCCCATTAAACAGCCAAACAGATGATTAGTACCGCGACTATTTAGATGTCTCAAATAGGTTGGCGTATTTTTGGCAGAAAAATACACTTCTATTTTTTTATAAAAAAAAATAAAAAGGCGGCAAGGGCTTTTTTCTGTCAAAATATATATGTAAGAACGTTGCTTTTGTAAAATATTTCTATGATACCTATTAATATTTCGTGCACCATTTTTGAGAAAAGCACTATATTGACTCGGCTGGAAGGCTACTTGCTGGCTTCGGATTCAATTAAACGGACTCCCAAGGTCGTCCGTTTAAAACGAATCCTCAGCCTGCAAGTAGCTACTTCCGAGCCTCGACAATAATGTACTATTATCATATGTGACGTCCCACGGGTAAAGGTACCTTATGGCGGTTGGCGCTTACGCTATTTTTAACGCGACTCCAATATCATTGCGGTGCTATGCGACTTAAGCGCCGGCCGCCATAAGGTACCCTTTTCCGTGGAACGTCACATATTATGGGTCAAGGTGACCCTAGCGTCATCTACCGTAAGATTATTTTAATTTTGTAACAAAATAGTTCTCACCTGAAGTAAAGGTAGCTAATGTTGAAGGCCCAACTGCTGAATATCATGCCGAAGGCAGCGAAGGTCCCTCCAAGGAGGGTCACCGTCCGGTAAGACCATTTCACTGACAGGATGGAGGATAGAGGACCTGAAACGTGAAATATTCATTTAGTTGTGAACATTTTCGCCATGTGTGGTAACTTTTGCACGTAAGCAATGTTTTTTTTAAATATGTACTTATTTATTATCACCTAGACACTCGGCTAGTGCCCCCCCCCCCGTGTTACGAGTACCTAGAACATAGCGCGAGGCCAACAGGTAGCTAAAAGTACATCCGTTCCACACCAATTTTGGTGGCTAGCCATAAGCCGCGCATGGCTCTGTCGCCACCTAGCGGCCATATCTGTCCTGATCGTAACAGACGCGTTTTGTTAGTGAGTTTTCTATACCTAGTACTATTATTTATTCTGTGGTGTTGCCTAGACCAAGCCTGTGGAACTGTCCGCGTGAGCTCGGATTTAAACCTACGAATTAACGCACGTTATGAGGTGCAAAAGCCAGTTGGTTGCCACACGCGCTCACGGACGCACACACGATTCGTCCCTGAACCGCTGTCAAACTTCGGTTTTGTAGGGAGTGTCATTTCTGTACGGTAGTACTATTATTACGTACCACGTACGTATCGGTTACATATCAGAATACCGAAAATTTATTTACCTAATGTCGAATCACCTATGCTCAATTCACCTATTTTTAAATTACCTAACGATCATTTTACCTAAACACTGAATGACCTAAGTTTATAATACCCAATATCAATTAACCTAATGGATGAAACACCTAATGAACGTTTTACCTAATGCACATTTTACCTAACGCACGTTTTACCTAAAGCTATTATACCTAATGCATGAAACACCTAAAGCTAACATACCTAATGGACAATCCACCTAAAGCTGATATACCTAATGAACGACATACCTAAAGTTGATTTACCTAATGGATAAAATACCTAAAACTGTTATATCTAACGAACGAAATACCTAAAGTCGATATACCTAAAGGACGGAATCCCTAAAATCGATATACCTAATGCATGTTATACCGAAAGTCGATATACCTAATGGACGATATGCCTAAAGTTGATTTACCTATTGAACGAAATACCTAGAGCTAATATACCTAACGCACGTAACACCTAAAGTCGATGTACCTAATGCACGAAATACCTAAGGCTGGTATATGTTTGAACGAACGACATACCTATAGCTAATTTTATCTATTAAGATTATGCGTTACTACCTTCAAACACGTAGGGTACCTACATTATTGTAGGTACCAAAAATCTAGGTACCTACATTCCAAATTTGGGCCATAATAAACTCGAATATCTTCAATCAGGTGTGACTATTATTGAATGCCGGAGTTTTAAGGAAAATATTTTCATAAAGTGATGAAAACACTCAGCAAAAAGAAAATTGGTATTAATAGTTTATTTCTTTATTAAGGCTTTGAACTTGTGGCCATAAATGTTGTAGTTAGGGCACAGAATAAATAATAGTACTAAGTACAGAAGACTCACTCTCT
The DNA here is from genome assembly GCF_963556715.1 of Cydia fagiglandana. NCBI lineage: Eukaryota > Metazoa > Arthropoda > Insecta > Lepidoptera > Tortricidae > Cydia > Cydia fagiglandana. The sequence goes on from NC_085957.1 coordinate 3,906,324, forward strand.
AACAAAACGCGTCTGTTACGATCAGCACAGATATGGCCGCTAGGTGGCGACAGCGCCACGCGCGGCTTATGGCAAACCCCAAAATTGGGGCCGAACGGATGTACTTTTAGCTGCCTGTAGCAAAGCGACGAAATCGCGGAGTGAGACACGCCTGGTTAGGGTAATATTCCAGGGTAGTAGGCCATAGATTTTTTTAAAACGATAAATAAATAAGTTTACATGGAATTAAAATAAATCTTTTTAATAATTTTAATACAGTTGCTTTACCGCGGCGGTCAGACGCAAAGACCGCGGAGGTCGCAATTCTCAACCGACACATGATTTTTGGTTCGTGCAGTTTTTGGATTTTTTCAAAATAGCGGAGCAATACTATAGTATTTTATGCAACAGTTTTATAAGAGGGGTCAAAAAATGTGAGTGGCGTGGGTAACAATGTGAGCCGAAGGCGAACATTGTTAATAAATACGCCATGAGCATTTTTTGACTACTTATACAACGTCGCATACAATGCTTTTTCTATGAGTAGGCAATATTAAATAAAATACAAAAAATTATAAACAAAATTTTATTTATGAAAATGTCAATGTAAATTTTGCATAGTAGGTATTACTATATGCATGTAGCTCTTGTCTGCGACAAGCACCCATAATACCAAATATTACTGCAACCTGTAACAAGAAAGAGGAGAATTAAATAATATTCAGTTTCAATGCAAAAATATAAAATGTACATAAATATAGCTCGTTGTACTGTGTACCCTAAAAATGTGTATCAATTTTTTTTATAACATATACCAACCTTGCTTAAAAGATAGATCTGATCCGGTGCTTCCAATTAGTCTTTGAAAATACACCAAAGACGTTTTCAGAGAATGACGAAGTTTTGTGCTCCAAACTCCACGCCATGAACTTCTCATAAGATTTGTCGTATGAGAAGAGATTTAGTACTTAGGCAACAAATTTTCGGTCGCTGCTTGTGCTGCAGCGGATATTTTTTCAGGTGTAGAAACAATGTAGTCCTCTTTGTCCATTTTCAACACTTTTTATGAACGCAAAACAAATAGTAACGCAAAGTACTCAAAGAATAAGAAATTACCGGGAAAGGCGGGAAACGAGAAACAAACGAGTAATGTCTATGGTTATGTTTTTTTTTAAAGCCGTTACACACTACCGCACCGCACCAGGGTCGTGGTGCTGTAGGGTATAAAAGTATTTTTTATTATGTTGGTAGCAATGAACTCAGTACAAATTTGTTTCTTTTTTAATAAAAACCGTATGCATTCAATCGTTTGTCACGTTGGTAGTAATGTCGGTATGTGGCACCTGCTACCCTGCACTAGCTTACCGTATCGTTATGTCTCTAAAACGACACAAGTGCTTTTTTGGGCAATAGACTATAGACTTTTAATGAGTATTAATAATGTATGCCCTTATATGTTCGTTCGTGACTATGTAAATGACAGATAAAAGTACCCGAGTAGAAAAAATGTATTAGTTTTAAGTTATGGTCTAGGTACATGCCGTAATAACGTTTAACTGTGGCATTACGTCTTTTTAAGTTTTTAAGTTTTTACTATGAATGGGGAGACTTTTTGCGATAATTTTCATTGATGTTTGCTATAGTTTTTATTGAATGTCTTTCTTAAGCTCTAGTTCCACGGTGTTTTTTTATATTTTTTGGATTCATTGTTCAAAAGTTACACATTTATTTTTTCTTTCGGAGCGGTCTAAAATATTCACTTTGTCAAAAAATGTTTATTGAAACCCCTATTCGTTTTTAAAACCTATCCAACGATACCACACACTGTAGGGTTGAAGCCAAAAAAGAATTCATATAATATTTATTTTTATTTTTATTATCAACGCTATATTTACTTATATTATCTGCAGTAAATGATTTTTTATAACGACTTTACGTATTTCGTTAGATACAGTCAACTGTAAAAATATGGGTGTAGATAACTTATCCAAAAATATGTCCCATAGTTCTTAATTCGATTAGAATCGAGAAGATTTGTGCACCCATATTTTTACAGTTGACCGTACCTAATAGGTATATCAACTTTATGTGTTACATGCATTAGGTATATTAACTTTAGGTATTTCATTCAATAGGTAAAACAACTTTAGGGATACCGTACATTAGGTATATCGACTTTCGGTATTACGTGGAATAGGTATATCGACTTTAGGTTTTCCGTGCATTAGGTATATCGACATTAGGTGTTTGGTTCGTTAGGTGTAACAGCTTTAGGTAATTCATGCAGTCGGTATGTCAGCTTTAGGTTATTCGTGCATTAGGTATATCAAAATTAGGTGTATCGTGTATTAGGTATATTAATTTTAGGTATTTCATGTATTAGGCAAATCGGTTTTAGGTATTTCAAGCATTAGGTGTATCAAGTTTAGGTAGATCGACCATAGGTATTCTGAGCTTAGGTAAAACAATTATAGGTGAAACGTGCATTAGGTAATTCGTTCATTAGGTGTTATGAGCTTAGGTTAATAAACCATTAGGTGTTTAAAAAAATAGGTATATCGAGCATAGGTGATTCGACATTAGGTTAATCAACTTTCGGTATACTGATATGTAACCTACGTATCGGTAGTACGTACCGGAAGGCGCAGCGTGGGTAGACCCCCCACAAGGTGGACTGACGACCTCGTAAAGGTCGCGGGAGTCTGCTGGATGCGGGTGGCGCAAGACCGGTCATTGTGGCACTCTTTGGGGGAGGCCTATGTCCAGCAGTGGACGTCCTCTGGCTGATATGATGAGGAAGGTGATGAGTACTATTATTTCTGTGGTGTTACCTAGACTGCTGTAGAGGAAGTAGCACAGGGCCACCACTCCGCTGGAGGCGGAGGCGGACGCTTGGAACACGTCGTTGAATTCCACCAGCAGCACGCCGAAGGACTTGATCGTTCCCGGGATCAGGATGTTCACTAGCGTTGCACCTGGAAGCGTAAGGTTGAGTAGAAGGAAACTTGATTGTATATCACAAATGCAGGTCACGTTAGAAAAATTCAAGAGTCAATACCATATCGCTGGCCCAATATTACAGGGCTCTATGTTTCACTTATCAAACTGAAATTTGAACATTTACATAGTTACATTAAGTCGAATTTCAACTATCTTGAAAATGTAACATAGAACCCTGTAGGCCAGCGATAAAATAACGCTTATTTTCTTTACTGCTACTATTTATACTTCTTTTTTTTTTTAGCATTAGAAATTAGGTAAACAATCTTGATGTGTCTTTTAATTGAAAAACACATTTTAAAAATAAGTTACAGCAAATATGTAACAATTATGAATCTAATACGATCATTTATATTCTTCTGCTTTCATAAGTAATAGTTTTATATTTTTATAAAGCGTTTTTCAATTAAAAGACATGTCAAGATCGCTTACCTTCTTGCAAGTTCTTTCTAATGCTAAAAAAACGAACTATAGTAGATACAGTCAGCAGAAGTTACTAAGCGGGCGAGGTGTTAAAAATTACCTTGACGCGTTCTTATTCTCTTTACAATAAAGTCGCGTCAAGCTCATTTTGAGCACCTCGCCCGTTTAGCAACTATTGCTGTTGACTGTACAACGTACAAAATTGTTGACGTCTTTATTGGGACCGGAGTATGACTCTTGTCATACTCTTAAATATGATGATGATGATGATCTCCAAAGTGACTGGACTCTTGTCAATGGAGCAATTTCCATCATGTTTGGTGGTCCTCTGCCTTCTCTTTGACAGCCTGATACGACACGACGTTGATCTTTTCCTTTATTTGATTCATGTACGCTCTCCTTGGTCTTCCCTTCTTCTGTACTGTGGAGATCCTTGGGCTGAAATGTGCTGTGTAATCCTGTGCGAGGCATGAAGATGTACGACTCTTTGGTCACTGTGATCCTTGGGCTGAAATGTGCTGTGTAATCCTGTGCGAAGCAGGAAGATATATGAGTCTTTGGTCACTGTAGAGATCCTTGGGCTGACATGAGCTGTGTAATCCTGTGCGAGGCAGGAAGATTGAGTCTTTGGTCACTGTGGAGATCCTTGGGCTGAAATGTGCTGTGTAATCCTGTGCGAAGCAGGAAGATTGACTCTTTGGTCACTGTGGAAATCCTTGGGCTGAAATGAGCTGTGTAATCCTGTGCGAGGCAGGAAATTGAGTCTTTGGTCACTGTGGAGATACTTGGGCTGAAATGTGCTGTGTAATCCTGTGCGAGGCAGGAAGATGTATGAGTCTTTGGTCACTGTTGTCTTTGGGCTGAAATGTGCTGTGTAATCCTGTGCGACACAGGATGTGTCTTTGGTCGCTGTGGAAATGCTGGGGCTGAAATGTGCTGTATGGGCTGCTGGTTTACCTACGAGAATGCACCATCCCCACTTCCCGTCTGGCGGCACCATCTCCCAGTCGCGCTCGGGCGCCGGGCCGATGGTGAACCGACCACCGCCGACCGTTGCCGATTCATCCTCTGGTAGTTTTACTGCGGACAAAGAAAAATGGCCGTTTAGAATTGGAACACACTAATAAAACTAGGGCCTGGCCCCTATTTCACCACGGTAACAGGTGCGACAATTGTCGACATCAGTTACTGACGTCACATGCCTCCATAGGCTACGGTAACCGCTTACCATCAGACGGGCGGTGTGCTTACGACGCAGAACTCATTTGCTGTCAAGAATTACCGACAATAACATGTTGGTGGCAAACAAGCACACCGCCCGTCTTAATCGGTTAATCGTCATCATCATTCCTTCCAGATGAAGTCGCGGGCAAAAGTTTTAGTTCTATAAATATTTGAACATGATTTTATACAAATGACTGTGAGGTTAGCGGAACTGTCAGGCGTGCTTCCAAACAGTAACGATACGCCATATGTATACGCGTATCTCTGTAACTACCTATTGTGTATGTGGCCTTGGCTGAATTACATATGGTTTAACACGTGTGACATGGTTCTCATTATTACCAGGCGTGGCTCACTCCGCGATTTCGTCGCTTTGCTACAGGTAGCTAAAAGTACATCCGTTCGACCCCAATTTTGGGATTTTGCCATATGCCATAAGCCGCGCGTGGCGCTGTCGCCACCTAGCGGCCATATCTGTCCTGATCGTGACAGACGCGTTTTGTTAGAGAGTGAGTCTTCTGTACGTAGTACTATTGTTTATTCTGTGACTTTGGTAAGATATTTGATTAACATAGACCTCGGAATTACACTAATTTTATTTTGATTTTAATTGTTTTGGACTGTTATTATTATTGTTTGTAGAATCTTCTGATGTGTTGTATTAATCTGTATACAGACTATTCCTTATTTGCAATCACAGACAAAACATCCTCCAGACTTAGCATAGTCGCCCTCTGTCACACATACGGTAATTTTACTCCATGTTCGAGTTCGAGTCGAAAGTGTCTTTGTCGAAATTTAATCATTCCACTGGCTTGCCCGTGCACTCATTTCTAACCTAGAAATAAGTCCGCGCGAACGTTTACTAGGAAACAGGTCAAACCTGCAGAATGCGCACCTGAAAAATCGATATGTAGGTATAGTTCCGCTGGCCGAATATTCGGCGGCCTGATACCCGGTATCCGGCCAAACAACTATCCGTTGCATCTCTAGTCTAGAGGTTTTCTAGTTTATGTTTGCAATAAAGATATTGAGTATTATGCTTGCACATTGTACAAGCACAGAGCGGCAACAAGTAATCTCCATTAGCTGAAGTGACTCACTTCACGTGAACAAAGACTGTTTCGATGCAATTCGATATCGTATTCAAACAAAAGAGGCGGAATTAGGTCGGGGAGAAATGATATTGTTATCAGGGTTCCGTACCTCAAAAGGAAAAAACGGAACCCTTAATAGGATCACTCGTGCGTCTGTCTGTCTGTCCGTCTGTCACAGACTATTTTCTCGGAAACTACTGGACCAATTAAGTTGAAATTTGATACACATATGTTAATTAGTGACCCAAAGATGGATATATTTTTTTTTATTATTTTAAAATACATAGGTTCGAAGTTATTTAAGAAAATAGCCAAAAACTGACCCCCCCCCCCTTTATCTCCGTAACTACTGGGTCTAAAATTTTGAAAAAAATACTCAAAATAGTTCTTTACCTATAGATGACAGGAAAACCTATAAGAAATGTGCAGTCAAGCGCGAGTCGGACTTATGTACGGAACCCTAGAAACGCGAGTCCTACTCGCACTTGGCTCGGCTTTTACACACTTTTATTTAGCTTCACTGCGTATCTTAGAGCATTAACCGGAGTCGCCTTTAAGAGTTTTTAGTGCTTCAAATCTCGTAACTAAAATTTGAACCACTTCCGCGGGTTTTTGATTGAGCTGAAATTTCGCGTACTTCCATCTGATGATGCAGTCGGAAGGTAGCCAAAGGAACTCTTCGATACATGGTATAGTAATATACTCCGCCTGGTACTCTCTTCCCCTCTTTTCGTGGTCACGTGACTGACACAAGCCTACGTCATCATGCGACAGCGCTATATGATAATATGCGGTAGCGCTATATATAGCTGCCATGTTATTGTGACGTAGGCTTGTGTCACTCTGGGAAGAGAAGACCATGTTTTATTAGACTATGCTTCGATAGAAAAACAATAAAACATCGAGTTTAGGCTCATTTGAAATGTCTCGAGAAGTACTTGGTAGACATGTAAAGGAGAGGGGATCCTATCTCGTCGCATAATAATTGATTGTCATAATGTAATGTTACGCATAAAACTCTTTTCGCATATTTTTTCTCCAGCTGAAACAGAAAGTATTTTCTAAAATATTTTGCATAGGTTGTATAGAATAGGGTAGGTTAGGTTAGGTTTGTGTTATAATTTTTCAGAAATGTTAATATTTCCAGCACAATAAGAATTATGCGAAATGAGTTTTATGCGTAACATTACATTAGGACAATCAATTATTATGCAACCCAATATGGACCCAAAGGAGAGAAACTACCGGCAATAAAAGTGTGTACAAAAAATATTTATGACGGTTACTTCTTTACATATAGTTTTGAGATGTATTGTTTATATTGATTATTGACAGCCCGTTTGTCACTTCTATTGCTTGGAATTAAGATTAACCCTAAATAGCCGAAAGGCACGGTATCTCGATTCGACCCTAAACCGCTGACAAACTTCGGTTCTGTAGGAAGTTTCCTTTCTGTACGGTAGTACTATTATTTATTCTGTGGCACTGACTAGTACTATTATTTATTCTGTGACTGTGTGATTTAAATAGCATAATTTTTAAACGCTTGATAGGATTATTTTAAACACAAAACTATAGTGAGTATAGTTAGTTGCATGATCCTTTAATTTTAAGTTTTTCATTTGATATTCGCACGCCAGAAAAGGCGTAATAAATAGAACAATTTTGTACCTACTTAGGTCCACCATACTATGTAACCATATTACTGCGAATAAACCATTTGTATTTGTATTTTTATATTGCCTCCAACACGTGTTCGGTTTGGTAGTGAAAACATATTATAGTTTTATAGCCGTCGCGATGAGCAATTAGCGAATTATGGAACGTTCCAGTAACTCCAAATGGGTTGCAGTTAAATTATTAATAGCCCCTGGCGACGGGCCAGGGTGCGTATTCTGTACACCGTTCCCGTTACCACAGAATAAATAATAGTACTAGGTACAGAAGACTCACTCTCTAACAAAACGCGTATGTCACGATCAGCACAGATATGGCCGCTAGGTGGCGACAGCGCAACGCGTGGCTTATGGCTAGCCACCAAAATTGGGGCCGAACGGATGTACTTTTAGCTACCTGTAGCAAAGCGACGAAATCGCGGAGTGAGCCACGCCTGCCGTTACGAAGTTCCCGTATAGGCGCACAACGTATCAGCATTACGATACAGCGGGGAAATGCCATCAGCATCTTTGGTACAATGCCTCAGGGGCCTATTTTAAATTTAAGCTAGTTATTAATTTCGTTTAGTAGTACCACTGTATATATATATATATCGTATATTTATGATAAGATCGTCTAGACACACATAGAAGTACACAGGTCGACAAACTTTTGAAGAAAAGAGTCGTCGGTTGATGTACGAAAAATTTTAAATTCTGACAAAAGTCCGTACATGACTGTAGAAATCCTAACTTTTCTTATACGCGAACTCGCAATTTCTCCAAACAACCTACCTACGGCATAACCTACCTTTTTAGGGTTCCGTATCCAAAGGGTAAAAACGGGACCCTATTACTAAGACTTTGTCTCCAGGCGGTATCCCATAAACCGTGATAGCTGGGCAGTTGAAATTTACACAGTTGATGTATTTCTATTGCTGCTGTAACAACAATACTAAAAACAGAATATAATAAATATTTAAGTGGGACTCCCATACAATAAACGTGATTTTTTTCGCCGTTTTTTGCGTAATGGTACGGAACCCTTCGTGCGCGAGTCCGACTCGCACTTGGCCGGTCTTTTGTAACCTAATAAGGCACAGTAATTACTCGCAGAATAACACCGCGGAACGTGCCCCGCCCACGCGCAGGACACGTGTCTCGGGCGACTAGCTTTTACGGGATTCAGGGACACGATGTTCCCAATGTGAAACTTAGTTCCAGAAATTCCATGTTCGCCATGGGATTCTTCAAGAAGCGGGTATTTAGGGTTCCCAAGGGTCGGCAACGCTTAAGTGGCTCGTGTGGTGTTGCTTATGTCCATGGGCGAGGATGACCGCTTCCCATCAGGCGGCTCGTCTGCTCGTTTGCTGACTATTACATAAAAAAAATGACTAACTGCCGGATTCGAACTTTAAGATACGTCAATTAATAGATCTTTTTTTTTTTTAATTATGAATGGGCTTACTCATGGCCACAGACTAGCCGAGGCGTAGACGTGGCCTACGATGGAGCGAGCTCGCCCAGAAGGTGCCTGTTCACTCTTGATTTGAAGGTTGCCGGGTTATAAGAACACGGAAATATAGACGCCGGTAAGGAATTCCATTCCTTGGCAGTGCGCATAGGGAAAGTAGAAGCAAAGCGCTTCGTGCGAATTGGTGGAATATCTACCATGTAAGGATGGAAACCGGCCGTGCGTCTAAAAGTCCGATGGTAGTATGGGGACGGTGGAATAAGCTCGTGTAGCTCTTGGGCACACTCCCCGAAGTGCAGCCTGTAGAATACCGACAGGCTGGCGACTTTCCGCCGATGGGCCAAAGACTGAAGCTTAGCCGTTAGCTTCTTGTCGCCAATCATCCTCCTGGCTCTGCGCTCCACTGAGTCCAAAGCGGCGAGTTGGTATTTAGCTGAGCCATCCCACAGGTGGCTGTAATACTCCATACACGACCGGACTTGAGCTTTGTAAAGTGTTAGAAGCTGTCCAGGTGTGAAGTATCGCTTCACCTTATTTAGGACGCCCAGCTTTCTGGCCGCAGTTTGTGCTTTAGATCTGCAAATGATATGGATTAGATGTGTCAGTGTCAAAAGTGACGTATTTGTTTGAAGAAACGTCACATTTGACACTGCCATATCTAATCCACATCGTTTCCAGATCTATTAATTGACGTATCTTAAAGTTAGAATCGGGCCGTAAGTCCCACTCAGGCGACCTACGAGCAGGCGCATTTTTTACGCAAAATCTCAGCCTCAGTATGCAGAGGGGAAACACGGCCAGTGTCCTGGGAAGAATGCCTCAGGCTAATTTAGGTTTAGAGTTCCGTCATCCCACAGTACGCTCAAGACATAAAAACTAGTTTGATGTATTCAAAAGGTACTTAAATACAAAATACAGTACGTAGCGGCCCCCTTTTTTAAATACCTGTCGTTAAATTTAAATAATCACGATTATTTAGCAGTGGCGCTAGTGTGCACGTTGATGGGTTCTTAAAACTTTTTGGGAAACAATAGAGACCCCTTGAGTTACCTTTTACAGGTACAGGCACAGTTTCTCTTTGACCAGGTTCTTCGGGTGTTTGACCTCCACTCCGGGATCTGAACAGCGCAAGGATCCTTGGCATCTCAACTACCAAAACTCTAGAGTTAGACCTTGGGGAAAAGTCTGCAGCGATTTTGATAGCCCACGCAGTGCAAGTGTTATTTATTATTAATTTCACAGATGTTTGACGTTTAAAATAACACTTGCACTGGGTGGGCTATCAAAATCGCTGCAGACTTTTCTTGGTCTAAGTCTATGTTCACTAAACCTTATAAAACAAATCCCCCGCCGCGTCTGTCTGTGTGTATGTATGTTCGCGATAAACTCGAAAACTACTGAACGGATTTTCAAGCGGTTTTCACCTATCAATAGAGTGATTCTTGAGGAAGGTTTAAGGGTATAATTTGTTAACGTTTTGTGTAACCCGTGCGAAGACGGGGCGGGACACTAGTCTGTTATAAAATCACTGCTACACTTTAACCGCCTGAGATAAATCTTAAACCTACGAATATACTCTGTAATTTTAGGTATTTACATAAAAGTAAACAAAACATACGGGTCAAACTGAGAACCTCCTTTTTTTGAAGGCGGTTAAAAATCTACTACAGTAGATGAAATCATTACATGATCAAATAATGTAGGTTAAAGTCAGGTCGTTCAGTGACAGATCCAGGCGTTTTTGTATTTGGTCGGTTAACCAATAAATGTTATAACTACCCGAAAATGTACGCATTGTTAGTTTACTTTTATTTAAATACCTAAAGATACAGACTATACTTATTGGATTTTATTCACGACCGTCGTTGATCGATATATCGCGTGATACTGAAGCATTTTGCGTATCCTTGCTCGAACACGGTTTCCTTTTTCTAATACCATTTTTAGAAGTTTAGGTCTTATTCTTATTTGTATAAGGGATATAATGCATTAATTAGGTCGCTCTATTAGAGTATAGGCGTTAATGTGGACGTCATAAAGAATAACTGTAGGTGCCTATATAAAGATTTTCGCGAGCTTGCGTGGTGTTAGAAATAAAATATATCAAAAAGTTATACATGTAGTCTTTCCTCCTCGCGTTATCCCGGCATTTTGCCACGGCTCATGGGAGCCTGGGGTCCGCTTGACAACTAATCCCGAGAACTGGCGCAGGCACTAGTTTTTACGAAGCGACTGCCATCTGACCTTCCAACTCAGAGGGCAAACTAGACCTTGTTGGGATTAGTCCGGTTTCCTCACGATGTTTTCCTTCGCCTAAAAGCGACTGGTAAATATCAAATGATACTGCGTAGGTACATAAGTTCCGAAAAACTCAATGGTATGATACGACCCGGGATTTGCACCCGCGACCTCCGGATTGAAAGTCGCACGCTCTTACCGCTTTTTATATAGTGACGACCTGACGACCAATGTGGCCAAATACATCGGTACCAGGCGTGGCTCACTCCGCGATTTCGTCGCTTTGCTACAGGTAGCTAAAAGTGCATCCGTTCGACCCCAATTTTGGGGTTTGCCATAAGCCGCGCGTGGCGCTGTCGCCACCTAGCGGCCATATCTGTCCTGATCGTAACAGACGCGTTTTGTTAGAGAGTGAGTCTTCTGTACCTAGTACTATTATTTATTCTGTGATAAAAGTCAATAAATAATTGAATGCAATCATTGTGGTTGTATTGAACCACAAATCAATCGTATCTATCATTTATTCAGCTTTTCTAACTACAGAAACGCATAAGTACACGGTTCGCTATTCTATTCTAAGCTTTATAATGCTTACAGAACGGTCCAATATTGCTTAAAATAAATCAATCACGTGATTATTCTTTAATTTACGTAATAATTGATTTGCTTATTCATTCATCAATCAGATGTATGAGGTGTATTTACGTCACTTAGGGCCACTTGCATCATTCACTAACCCGGGGGTTAACCGGTTAAACCTGGCCCCAATTTCACCACGGCTACAATTGTCAGTGACATATGTCGAGCGAGAATTGTCAAGCGACAGGTGACATATTACAATTTTATAAAATATTTTCTATAGAAATACTTACAAACATGACAGGCATTTTGCTACAATTGTATGTATTACAATTATGTTGTGAAACAAGAATATTTTTTTCTAGTCGACATATTTGTAGAATTGTCGGTGAATCTTGACAGGAAATGAGTTATATGTCGGAATTTCGTGACAATTGTCGTGTTCCTTGTGACAATTGTCATAAACTTAGCAAGAGAAATATCTGTTTTTTTCCGATATAATAAAGTTTTTTTTTAATAATACAGTGATGGTGGCAAACAGGTATACGGCCCGCCCGATGGTAAGCGGTAACCGTAGCCCGTGGATGCCTGTGACGTCAGCAACAGTGATGTTTTACAACTGTCGCACTTGTCACCGTGGTGAAATTGGGGCCTGGAGTTACCATGGTTACCAGTACAATATGACACTGGATTACCGATTTAACCCGTTAACCCCGGGTTAGTGGGATGGTGCAAGTGGCGCTTAGTCATTCGGTTTAAATAGATTTACTATGCTGGTGAAATTAGAATGAGAATTTTATTCGAATTTTTCTATTTTTTCCATTTGACCATTATTACCATTTATAAACTGAGCCAAAACTGGGTCAATCAAGAAAAAACTTATCGAGAATAGTCAACAGCAGAAGTAATTAAGCGGGCAAGGTGTTCAAAATAATCTGGACATGGCCATGCTAAGAACATTTTAGCACCTCGCCAGCGCACACATAATACATGTAGGTATGAATAATAAAAAGAGTTTAAGTGACGAATTGAATTAACTTCACGTTATAAGCATGCCAATTTCGATAGTACATTTTACGACAATTCGCAACATTTTTTACCGATAACCGACAAATTTACGTACTTACCGTAAATAAAAAAGAATAAGTACATAGTACATAATTCCAAGTTTAAATGTTCTTATTTTGTATGTTTTTCTTACATTTATAGAACTAAGTATTTTGCCCTAGAAGTGTGACATTCAATAAGTTTTTGGCAAAAATTTCATTTTTGGTAGGTACAAGCTTTTATAGCTGACTGTACTTTTCTTACTAATACTCTAATACTCATCGAGACAATTCTAAAAACCCCTAACACAATTACGTTGCGTTGTTTCATCACAGAGTTCCTATGGCCACCTCCTGTCTCCATCATCAGATCAGCTCGGTACCATAATATTGCATTGTCATCTTATTTATACATGCATGCAAAATTTCAGCTCAATCGGAAATCGGGAAGTGGATCAAATTTAATTTGCAAGATTTGATTACAGACCGACAGACAGACAGACAAACGGTCAGGTGAAACTAAATAAAAGCTTGTAATTATACCTAATAGCCGCTGGTGGTCGGGTTTTCAGCTCATCCCGTCTGATATAGTAGAAACTACATCAGATATAGTTGGAACTAGGAGAACCTAGTTCCAAAGTGGACGGGATTCAAAGTCACCAGTTTCTTTAATGACAAAAGATGCTAGTCCGTATAAAAAAAAAAGAATACTCACTCTTCAACTTCTTATACCTAGGCTTCTTTGTGTTCATATTGATAACTTTTAACACTTAACACTATAATGAATTAAACAAATCGGTGAAACATGCTTGACTTTTTCGGGATGACTAATTGACTATTCGATCTGTCATTTGGAAATTGAGGACTACCCTACGTTACTTATAAAGAAAAATGAGGGTAGAAGTTGTAAAAATAGTAATTATTGACGTAAGAGAAGTGTGTTTTCTAGTGTTTATAATTTCCGAATTCTATAGTTCGTTTTTTTAACATTAGAAAGAACTTGAAAGAAGGTAAACGATCTTGACATGTCTTTTAATTGAAAAACGCTTTTTAAAAATCAGTAACTATTACTTATGAAAGCAGAAGAATATAAATGATAGTATTAGATTCATAAATTGTTACATATTTGATGTAACTTATTTTTAAAATGTGTTTTTCAATTAAAAGAAACATCAAGATTGTTTACCTTATTTCTAATGCTAAAAAAAACGAGCTATAAAGATTGTAATTTTATTATGCAGTAATCTAACAATAGTTAATTATAACAAAGATGTGATAGCTATAACATAACATCTAATTTCATATTATTACGGTCACGTATACAGAGTGGAAAGATAAGTCAGGCCCTGGAGGGAAACTAACTTAAATCCTTAAACACATGGAGACATTCCTTTATTTTTAGAAAGAAACAAAACTGCATTCAATGATTTTCTACAACTCGCTTGCCTCGCCCGGGGACTCGAACCGACTAAAAATTCCAAAAAATAAAAACTCGCAATTTTATTCTACTAGTCGATACAGTTAATGATAACATTTTTCCAAGAAACATTAGGTCTTACACTCGTCTGTCGTACAAAATATCCATAAAATCTAATATTTAGTACTCAAGATTTTTTTAGACAAGCCAAATTTTAAAAAAAAGAAAAATACTTCGAATGCAGTTTTGTTTCATTTAAACACATTTAAAGTAGTAGTTTCCCTCCAGGGCCCGACTTATCTTTCCACACTGTATATCTTGTTACAAATTACCTACATCTGTAAGGGCCAGTTGCACCATTCACTAACCCGGGGTTAACCAGTTAAATCATGAAGTTACCATGGTTACCAGTACAATTTGACATTAGGTTAACGGTTTAACTGATTAATCCCGGGTTAGCGGAATGGTGCAAGTGGGCCTTAGAAGTTTAACCGTTCAAGTAGCATACTTCCTTTTTGAGTTGTTGAAATGATAACTTTTGATCAATTAATGAAAATTCAAATTTGAGATAATCGACCGCTTTCCGTCATCCTTGCTGTACTTTCTTATCTACTTATATATTTTTTACCGATTTCAAAAGTCCGAAAGGGGTGTTTGTAGACCATTCCCCCCCCCTTTATCTTCGAAACTACTAGGCCTAAAATTTGAAAAAAAAAACACTAAATAGTTAAATATATACCTATAGAATAGATAGATGAGAGGAAAAACTATTAGAAATGTGCAGTCAAGCGTGAGTCGGACTTAATTACTTAGTTTTTGATCCGAATTCCGACCCCTAACGGGATTTTATTCACGTTCCACACAAACATTGTTAAAAATTGAGACGGAACCCATTGGAACGCGAGTCCGACTCGCACTTGGCCGGTTTTTTGTTATTATGTTTAATGGCTCCTCTACACGCCAACGCCGGCCACTCCAAGGGACGCAGCCATAAGGTAGAATGATAGCAATATCACTTGCTCGCTCTAACGCATAAATGCGTCCCTTGGATTGGCCGGCGTTGGCCCAGAGTGTAGAGGAGCCATAATGTTCTGCTGATGAAGACCAGAATGGAATATCTTCCACGACAAATAGTGTCTATCTCAGTACTCTCATACTCTCATGCCGCGTTGTCAATTGTTTCTACGAGTTCACAAAATGGCCGCCGCTCATGCCGTGTTGTAATGGAATGTTATTGTATAATTCCACTCACCTTTCTTAGAGCTCTTCACCGACACCAAACCATCCTCCTGCGGCACTACAGTCACCCTGTTCTTCTCCAGAAGCTTCTCGGCCTCGTCGGCCTCCATCACCGTCTTCACTGCCGTCGCCATCTTGTTTCTACGAGTTCACAAAATGGCCGCCGCTCATGCCGCGTTGTATTAGAATGTTACTGTATAATTCCACTCACCTTTCTTCGAGCTCTTCACTGACACCAAACCATCCTCCTGCGGCACTACAGTCACCCTGTTCTTCTCCAGAAGCTTCTCGGCCTCGTCGGCCTCCACCACCGTCTTCACTGCCGTCGCCATCTTGTTTCTACGAGTTCACAAAATGGCCGCCGCTCATGCCGCGTTGTATTGGAATGTTATTGTATAATTCTACATAGCATGTAGTGTATATTGTATATCAGTCTTCTGTTTGGTTGGCGTTGGTAATTCTGGAACAATAGAAAGATGTGTTATGGATTTAGTTATTATGACAGGCTTGTTACAATATTATGGGAAACTATACATAAAACTGTAATGAAATTTAGGCAAAAGTAATGTAGCTAAAAGGGACGGATGTTGGGATAATCCAGACGAATGCCGACCATCTTAAGAGACCGATACGTGATAATGGAGCATTCCACGGGCTATCCCGTACAAACGCATTGTATTTCCTGTGTTGCGACTTTTTTCTAGACGTTTAAAGCAGGAGATTATTTTTCTGTGCATATTTTTGACCATTTGTCATAGAAAAGGAAACTCTTATACCTTTAAATCTTCAGAAACTTCGCGTTTGTACGGGACAACGGTAGACAATTTCATGGAATGCTCCTAATATAAGTTTTCCATGGTCTAACATTTATTGACATAGCCATATATCGACATGTTTGACACAACAGTGTCGCGTTAAATTGGCAACCCTAAAGACGCAAAAGAGAAGCTAATGGTTAGGGAAGGACAGCATCATTATCTAAGATCGGTTTTGTTAGACAGTGAGACTTCTGTATGAGTTACCGTTATATATTCTGTAAAGCTCTTTTGATTAAGTCAAAATATTGTCACTAATTCACAACGCGATTACTTTAACTTCGTCAGGTGGCAAGCACAAGTCACTAATTACTAAAAAAAATCAAACAAAAATCGACCTTCTTCTAGTACTAATTTGGTTCACTATGGCTATGAACTTGTGGTGGTACTTAGTGACTTTTGCTTGTCACCCGACGATTTAATTGATTACACGAAATTCGTGATACACATTCTCTTCTCACAACATAACTGGCATGTTTTGGTTGTTACACAGTCAATTAAACGATCACGTTACAAATACAAACAGTTTATATCAGCAGTTCTTCGCTAGAGCCATAAAAGTGTAACCACATGTAAACTGTAGTGACATACGGCCTTTTGGAGTTGGCCTGCAGGATTGAAGCCGGCCTAATCGTTTCAGGGTATGGGCGGGTAACCGCTGTGTTTACTATATGTATTACTATCCGTTTAATGGTTTTCGACAACACTCGATTATACCGGGTGTGGTCTGTAACACGAGCAAATAATTAAAACGTAGATTGTACTCCTCAAACGGTGACGTTTGTTCAACAACTTTGAAAAATTATAATGTACTAAAACTCCCTATTTTTCATACAAAATAAATATTATTACCAATGGCTCCATATCATTGTGATTGACATTGCTTGTCACGCCTTAAACATAACAAAATTCGCAATACATTGCGTCTTAGAATAAACTTTAAAGTGTATTAAAAATCAAACCACAAGTTATTTTTAAGTCGCTGAACAAATGTTGGTCAGTATGAGGAGTACAGGGCTATAACCGCGAAAATCGAAGTTCGCAAATTGCGGGGATTTTTCTGTCACTCTAATTACACCTTCATTGGAGTAAAAGAGAAAGATCCCCGCAATTTGAGAATTTCGGTTTTCGCGGTAGCCGCTCAGCCTACAGTTAAATTTTTTGCTCATATTACAGGCCACACCCGGTGTATATGTCGTAGTCAGATCGTATAATCCGCCGTATTACATTAAGGCTAGCCGTTTTCAAAAACAGGGGCGTTTTGAAATGCAGCGGTTCGACGATTAGCCGGATTGTCACTGCGATACGTTCTTCAATAAGGCGGCCCACGTTTAGCATCGTACATTGTAGAGTGACCAGTTCTTTCGGTCGCCTACGTAACCGGAGTTTGACAATGTTTGCAATTTAATTTATTTCTACCATGGTCCCACCGCACTACATGTGTTTCTTTTCCAAAACATTTCCTTCACAACTTAAATAGACGGAGCCCCGCAAGCGGGGCTCCTATTTCTGAGCGGTTTGCCCTTCGGGCATCTGAAGTTACTTAACGAACCTAACCTAATTACCTACCTACGCTTTTTTCCCCAAAGTGTAATGTTTTCACGGGCGACTCACTTAATCAATAGGTAGGTAGGTTAGGTCCGTCTAGTTAAGTTGCGAAGGAAATTTTTTTTTGAAAAGAAACAGTCCGACAAACTCCAGATTTGATGGACACCCCAGCGTTTGTCAGGCAGCGCCACGAGTGTTAAAAATGGGAACTAAAAACTGTCAAAGCGGCGGCTAATGACTCGCTGTATTACATTACGGCTAGCCGTGTTGAAGAACGTATGGCGCCGAATACATTCCGGCGGGTTCTCATTCAGCCGCATTCAATACGGCTAATCGTTAAACCGCCGCATTTCAAAACGCCCCTGTTTTTGAAAACGGCTAGCCGTAATGTAATACGGCGGATTATACGATCCGACTGCGACATATATAATAGGTAATAGGTAGTTCTTTGTTTGTAGCCCGGTGGTCACAAAGCGCAAACCAAAGTTTTTTAAGGAACAATTACGGATCTACCTGTTAGAAAAACACATTTACAAGTAGTTAAGTATAGCTAAGTAACCTACAGACTTTTTGGCTTGAGGGCAGGACTTATACTAAATTCCTAACCAGGAGCCGGATTGGCCGTAGTTTAATGACTTTTGAATTGAGTGTTGAGACTCAGACCAAGCAAAACAAGAATTTGCTATTTTTTAAACTTTTGGGACGAATGGTTGGTTTTGTCGGAGTTTGGAATCTTTTATCTACTAGGTACCTAGCAAAAATACTCCACAACTTCTTTTTAGGTTTAGCTTACTTTACTAAGCCGTTATCAAGGTAAGTAAGTGTTGGCACGTGAGTAGGTTTCTATTTTTCTGCGACTTTAGTTAAACCGCTAAAAGCCGTTCTAAAGCCTGAGGTAACAGGATAAGATTAAACCGAAAGAAAATCCTCGTACTTTTACTAAAGTTTCTCCCTAGGGTAGTATGCAATACAGATATAATAGCACCAGCTAAAATGTATGTTCAAGTACTTTTTAGTTAAAAAAAATATAATTAAAAATTAAATCTGTTTATTTCACAAAAAATAATAACATTACCTACACGTTCTTAACCTAGTTATAATCTTTAATATTTAAGATTTTAGAATTAATATTTAAGATTATAGAAGTTAATTTTAGTAATATAACACTTTAAACTCTCGCGTTTTGTACACATATTCACCCGTTTGTGTAATTTAATTTTAGTAATGTCAAGAAAAAACAACCTGTGTCAAATATAACTTGACTACTTAAGCATACAATCATGAGCACTCTTGGCGTCATGGGCACAACACAACACGTGATAATCACGACGCCTTTAAGTATTCTTAGCGTTAAAATCGTTAAGAACTTGAAAGTACGAACAAACCATATGAGGCCTAGATTTAACCTTAAGTGTAATAACGTTGGGAGGAAAATGTGTTTAAATGGCTAACAAATATTGATTACTATACAAAGATGACACTAGTTCGTCTATAAATAATATTGAAAACTAAGCCAATCTATGAATAAACTAAATAAAACTAAAAATAGCCTCTGGCAGCATTTCACTTGAATTGTTAATCGAGAAGACACGAATGGAATTCGTTCCCGTCGTCTGTATCCCAAAAATACGATTTAGATTTCGTCGATTCAACATTCTTATATCTATCTATCTATCTAAATATATTAATAGGTACCTTTAAACGAGCAACTCTTGTTTATTTATATATTTATTATATTTCAGGGATGTCGCGGGAGTCCGCTGGATGCGGGTGGCGCAAGACCGGTCATTGTGGCACTCTTTGGGGGAGGCCTATGTCCAGCAGACATTTCGGGGATCTCGGAAACGGCTCTTGATGATTTCGATGAAATTTTCTATATTTTGTATATCTTTGGCTTTAAAGGGGCCCACTGATTAACAGTCCGTCGGAAGGTCTCGGCCTGTCAGTTGTTCGGAACTGTCAAAATTTTGTTCTAACTGACAGGCCGATACCGTCCGGCGGACTTTTAATCAGTCGGCCCCTTAATGCTACTTCCCATCAGGCAAGACTAGGGTTAATAGCCGGTCGGTATGTATTTTTTTAAGTTTCCGTAGCCAAAATGACTATTACAGTGGCAAAGCATTGGCAGACAAAAATTTAGTTTTAAGAAGTTTGATCGCTTTACACGAAAAGAAGAAGAAGAATGACTATTACACCTATTACGTATATCTTAATTGTTTTTGAAGACAACCTCCGATACTTAGCCGAATGTTTTAGTCTAGTCAGTAAGAGAGGGATATACAGTCACACTCCGTGATTGTTGAGCCATTTAGGATTCTAAATTGGACATTCCATTGCGAACGTCCACAACGAATTTGGGGAGATGAGATGAGCGTTGAGACAGATATACGGCAAATTTCACCTCTGGAAAACCTTTTGGTGTCCTCGAGTCTGGTTTTCGAGCTACTCCCGATTTCTCCCACCATCTTGAGGTATCTTAATCGCCTCGCGATCTCTAGCTTAAACCTTTTCCAGGCATAGTACGATTTATTGACCACATAACCGCCAATAGAATTTCAACTTTAGCATTCCGGTATCTAATTAGATTGCACTTTCTGGAAATGGGACTTGTCTTCAAATTATCAAAGCTGGATTAATTTGAATATATTTGATTTTTTTGTGAGAACCTTGTAGATTAGTCCAGGTACGTTTGATTTTTTTTTTTGGAAAACCTAGTAGATTGGTCCGGCCTAGAAAAGGGTTAAAAAATAACGGAGATCGTAAACGGATAGTTGGAACGGCAAATCGATTCGCGACCGTGTGCCGTGAAATCAATTGACAACATTTCAAAAATTTCAATATCCCTAAATCGAAAACCATTTCGAGAGGGGCTCCTGTAGATTACAAAAAAATATATTTTATATATTTTTTACGATTTTTTGTATTCAAAATCTCTAAAAATAGTTAAAACGGAAATTGACGTCACCCAGCTGCTTCAGTTCTGCCACTACAAGCAAAGAAATGACTTCCGATTGGGTTGACATTGTCATTGTCATTGTCACTTCACTACCAGTGACACTTGACAATGGTTTACTAACAGTTCACATTGTTCGGATATTTTTCTTGTGTGATTTTATTATTTACGACACTGAATTATCACGACTTTCCAAACGACCCTGCATTTTAATGGACTCTACGGTACTTTCTTTAACCATGACCTATTTATACTCCCACAATAGGTAACCTAGCTACCTTTAAGAACGTCCCGGCATTTCAATCACATATAAGAGTTAACTTGGCAATAATACTAATAATAAAGCGACTGGTAATGAACGGTATTTCGTACGTTAGTAAGTTCCGAAAAACCCAGTGGTACGGCCGGGGTTTGAACCCGCAACCTCCGGTTTGAAAGTCACGCGTCTTATCACCGAGCTATACCGGCACTTCATAGTACATAGTTACATACATTCTGATATTAGGTACATACATTCAGATGATCTTCGCAAATAAATAATGCCCTTGTAGGTACATGATCCCAGCCGGCTGCTGCACACCACTGAGCTTTATTGTCCGTCGGAACAGTAAAAAACTTCTTTTTCGCCGACAAACCAGTGTTGTTTTGGCATGTTTTGAAAAAACAATGTTTAATACGAGGCATTTCTAGAAACAAATATTATTGAAAACGGGATGAAAACCAATCGTTTGACTTGAGTTTTGAAGTTTGTGACACTTGTTAATTTGTGATTTTATTTTTAACGTTTGAAGTTATGTGACTCGCACTGTTGTCTATGCTCAAACGTAAATTAATTCAACGTTTTTTCCAGTGTATGAAACAGATCCGTGACGTCACGATTCTCACAAATGACGTTTGTTACATACGCCCTTTTGTTTCAAGTAACAATATAAATAGATTTTATGACCAAAATATAGGACTTACGCAAAATAAAAAAAATACGGGTACCTTAAATTAGTGCGTTTTTTCGATGTAGACAATAAAAAGTAGCACTTAAAAATATGAAATGTTGTACGCCTCTGATTGGCTCTCAGCCTTGCACACTTCCTATTGTTTGTTACCATCCATGCTACTGAATTACTGATGGTATGGCATTTATACTATACTTACTTACTGCCGTGGAGCAGCGACCCGAAGTGGATCTTGGCCTCTGACACTAAAGACCGCCATCATGCTTCTCTGTCTAGTGCCGTTTCTGTCCAATCGACGGCACCGGGCTCGGTCAGATCTTTCATGACCTCATCGCTCCAACGATACCTAGGACGCCCAACCGGTCGTCGACCATCCGGACGGCCCGTGTACGCTCTCCAAACTCCAAAACTTGATCTTCACCCATTCGGACCACGTGCCCGAACCATCGGAGTCTTGAGGCTTTCGTTTCTCCCATTTATACTATACTGCCCTCTATTTATTTTGGCTCTTTTGTGGTGCGCGACCGCTGCGCAGGGGACCATCGAGTGCGCCGACTTCTGGCCGAAAGGTGTCGTGTTTCGGAGGTTCCGGGGCAAACTGCCGAATCCGGCACAAGATCAGACGATGCAACGGAGCCACGCCGTTTTGTCGCCTAAATAGTGTTTAGTTTTAAGTTTATAAAATACATATTTACGTCTGTTAGTCTGTAAGGTATTTGTGATATGGGCCTTGTTGCCTGATTTAAATCTCTAAATTCAAAACCCACAAACCCACCTTATCAGTAAAAAAAGGAACGTAATTCAATTTTTCTATGGGAGGAAAACCAATCACGCCTACTTTTTTCAGGATTCCGTACCCAAAGGGTAAAATCGGGACCCTTACTAAGACTCCGCTGTCCGTCTGTCTGTCACCAGGTTGTATCTCATGAACTGTGATAACTATTACAACAAATACTAAAAACAAAATAAAATAAATATTTAAGTGGAGCTCCCATACAACAAACGTGATTTATTGCCGTTTTTTGCGTAATGATACGGAACCCTTAGTGCACGAGTCGGACTCGCTCATGACCGGTTTTTTTTACTGACCTAAATTCGCAATATTTCTTATTAAACACTAATATTTCTAATAGCCTCCTAAGGTCCAGCCATACAAATAAAAAATCCAGAATTTGCCACCAAAATTTGAATCTTTAGCGCAGGGAATAGAGTTGATTTTGGTTTTGTTTGAAAATTGAACGAATCAAAACAAATGCGACTCTGTTCCAATTTAATATGACTTAATTTTCATCGAAATGAATAAGTACTGTAGATAGGACCTTGGGCCTTGAGAGGATAGGAATATTTCATGACAACAGCAGATGACGTAGGCTTAATAAAGGCATTGTGCGCGTTGTCACGCAGTAATTACAGTCGGTGGAATTTAATGACATGTTATATGACATGTCATGTCAAGGGCGTTCGTAAAGATATAGGTATTGCACGAGAGTTGAGGCAGGCGTGGCTCACTCCTAGATTTCGTCGCTTTGCTACAGGTAGCTAAAAGTAAATCCGTTCGACCTCAATTTTGGGGTTTGCCATAAGCCGCGCGTGGCGCTGTCGCCACCTAGCGGCCATATCTGTGCTGATCGTGACAGACGCGTTTTGTTAGAGAGTGAGTCTACTGTACCTAGTAATATTATTTTTCTTGAAATACGTGTTTTTTGAAAAAAATATGTTTATGTTTATTCTGTGGTTGAGGTCACGAGGCGAAACAGTGAGGATTCGAAATTAGAGTGGGGCTCTAGCAGCGAAACTCCTCCCTTCGGGCAAACTCGGCTCCGTTCGGCTCAGCATTGCTCCGAGTAATTATTAGGGTTGACACAACTTGACGTCCCTTTGCGTGCACGCCGACCACAGATAAGACAATGACTTGAATTTTGACAATCCTAAATAGCCGAAGGAATAGTTCCACTCTGTCTGTACGGTAGTACTATTATTTATTCTGTGATTATAGTATAGTATAATTAGTAGTAGGTGGAGGTAGGTAGGAGGTAGGATTATATTATTACTGTACAGTCGCCATCAGATATATCGGAGCGGCCAAGGTGCTCACAAATATCTGAACACGCCTCTATTGTCAGGGCGTTAGAGGGCGTGTTCAGATATTTGTGAGCACCTTGGCCGCTCCGATATATCTGATGGCGACTGTACATAAAACACCGGTAAGCTCAGTAAGCAAAAAATCTCGCATCTTATTACTATACAAATCACATACCTTACGGTTGGTTGGCAACCGGATTGCAAAAAAATAATCACTCAGAGGCATACTGTTAAAAAAAATAATAAGCATACGAGGGTCGCACTGAAATATTCGGGAATGGGACACTTAGAAATAACATAATAGAATGAGGCATATAATTTATAAAAATGTAACTCTTTATAAAACTTTTAAGGTATATTCCATTTGGTTGTCATTTATATTTAAAAATTACTGACAATTTGAAAATTGTATGTCGAACATTATTTGAATTTTTGGCCAAGTGATTTTTCGGATCACATTTTTAAACGGTTTTCAATATGCCCTCAGCGAACAAATAAAAGTTACAATGGGCTTCTGTTATTTTTTTATGAACTAGAGTTCATCGTACGCTCGTTTGCAGTTAAAATTATGTATGAAAGTCGCTTTCATTTTATCCCATGGGTGATCTTAAAGAAGCATGTCATTCCAAAGCGACGTCAAAATTTAAAATCGCATTTGTGTTGTTAATTAAAAAGACTGCCAAAAAAGTTGCATATCGGCAGATTTCGACATTCCTAAATATTCATATGACAACAGTAAAAAAATCTTTTATATATAGATATATGTAAAAAAAACTTCAATTCCGTTGGCTACTTTACGAATTTCATACAAAACCACTAAGGCCCCAAAATCGCCATACAAAAAGGACTTTGGGATTATGAGCCGTGTGCATTACAGAATGATTACTTTCAAAAGAAAATTTATATGCGTGGTCAGTTTGAGTTTAAGTATGCATTAAAATAAAGATTGACTGTCTAGATGCGACAGTTTTCTCTATTCCCGACATTTTCAGTGCAACCCTCGTAACGTAATGTATGTGATACGCATAACAAGCTAACGGTGAGCTAAAATTACAGCATTCAATTACCTCCAGGAGGTCAATTCGTATTTTAAAAATCTTATCACTTGTGTGGTGGTCAATCAACGGTCAAAAATCCTTCTCTAAAAAAAGTTGTATAAAAATTCGGTCATGATCGCGTTTACCAAAAGCCACGAGCAAGAAACTGCGAATGTAAAAATATCAAAATAAGTTGGATTATAAAAGTTTTAATATGCGCCGAAGGTGGTTACCTGGTTACTGAGGCACACACAAATCTGACCTCAGAATAGTTTGAATCACGGACCTTTATTGATTTCGGACTGAGTACTTTGACAAAGAAGTGTAAGGGAAAGAGCAGTCAAGGGTCAGGCAGTAAAGGGTCAAATTAGTACTCAAAAGTAAAAAAACAACCTGGGACTTGGGGATCCGATTTTTCCCCTCCCTTTTTGGGGGGTAGGCACGGTACGATCTCGTAGCTACTGAGCCAAATCAGCTTTGTTTGACCTTAGGAACAATCGTGCCAAGCAGCATCCCCTGAGTCAAAAGTGCATACTCACTGCACTCACTTAGCTTACGAGCTCAATTTCAAAAAAATCAAAATTTTGAAAGCCTTTATCTCGGAAACTATTCAATCTACAGAGACAGTTCTAATCTCGTATTGTAGCAAATTTAGTCTTCTTTAAAAACGTCTAAGGAAGGTACTATCAAAAACTAGTCCTTTAGGGTTATAATCGCCCAAATCTAAAAGAAAACCGAAATTTTCGCGGATTTTTCGATATTTGACAAAGTTGCGTTCAGCGCTCGAAGTAACTTGCTTAACTTGTATTATTCATTGGGCCAACATCATAAACACGTCTGCAAAAAATCAGAACTACCGGATTTAACGCAAACGCAAAATGTATAAAATTAGTGTAAGGGCATACTGAGAATTCCTGGAAAAAATAAGTCGCCATTTAGTGAATCAAAAGGGTCGTTCACCTTTAGGACCCACCACATCGGTAATATGACCAATCATCAGTGATTCACCCCCCCCCGCGCCCCGCGCCGGAACGGACGCGTGAGAGATTACTCCGCTGTGTTTATTCGTAAATAATAGAAAATGTCTTTAAATAGCATTGAAAGTAATGTGCAAAAAGTGCTTCAAACTGTGTCGCAACTAGTGGATAAAGTAAATCGTTTGGAAAATGTAATAAGTGAGCAAAATTCGCAATTATCAAATCAGGCTCAACTAATACGTGAGCTAACGAGCAAGATGGACGAAAAACAATCTACAACGCAGTTACAGCTAAAAAAACCAACGGTTACACCAACACAAGCACAGCCGCGTCCGCCGCGCCAAGCAAGACTCGTCGCATCTGCGGCTATTAGCCGTGTGACACAAAGGCGAAAATCGAACGCTCCCGCGGCGTCCCCGACACAGGTTGCAGATGCAACCGACGCAAACACAACCGCAAATAAGAAACACGAGTCACCGACAGTTTCTAAAGAACATGAAGTTATTTCTCAGATTGCGAACTCGGGCTTAATCAACCCTGAGTCAACGCCAGAATCCTTATCAACAAATAACTTGGATGTCACTGAAAAAGAAGACGATGACCAGTTATGGGAGGAACAACGGTCTCGAAAGAAGACGCGAAAATTAATCCGAAGATCCGCAATTAAGGGCAATGGATCTGCCGATCCGGAATTACAGACAATGGACCGAGTGAGGCGCATACACGCGTGCTTTTTTAAAACCGGCACTACAGCTGATAGCCTAGAACGATACATGAAAAAGAAAAATGATTGCGAGGGATACAAAGTTGAGGAATTAAAACTGAAACACAAGTACTACGCTTCCTTCTCAATCATATTACCTAGTGACAAGTATGATTATTTCATGAATCCGAGTAGCTGGCCGCCAGGAATTGAAGTCAGCGAGTGGTTTCGTCGCAGCTCCCGGCGCGCGAGAGGCCCGCCCGAAAGTCCTGCAGCAGTCTACAAATGAACTCACCGGCATCAAAACAACAAAACAAATAATTGAATCAAAACAAATAACCGTTATTCACCAAAATATCAATCGATTGAAAAACAAGACATATAAATTAGAATGCGAACTCGAACTTTTAAATAAAAAAGATGTGTTATGTTTATCGGAACACTGGTTATCATCCGCCGAGATAGTGTCAGTTAACATTATGAACTTTAAACTTAGTGCAAAATTTTGTAGATCAAAACATCAAGGCGGAGGCGTCTGCATTTTCACCAGGTCGTCTCTTCTAGCCATAGAACGACACGAAGTCTCTGAACTCTGCCAAGAAATGGACTTTGAGGCCTGCGCAACCGAGCTCGTCGGGCTAAATGTAATAGTGGTATGTGTATATAAACCACCGCCACAACCAGGTGAGAAAAATAACTTCACAACATTCCTCAATTCACTGAACCAGTTAATTGAACTCCCGTCATTTAAACAATACAAAGTGCTCATTGTGGGTGACTTTAATATAGACTTAATAACCAACACAACTGAAAAAAAACTGCTGATCGATTCTGTGTCGTCCGCTGGACTCAGGTCACTTGTGTCTGTCCCTACAAGAATCTGTAAAACAAAAGCATCATGTATAGATCATGCTTATACCAGTATGTCGAAACACGAAATATTAAGCACAGAATGTTTTGAAATGCATGTATCCGACCATAAATGCACCATTATAACTTTTAAAATTGACATTACTCAACAATGTAATAAGACCGTATGTAAACGACTGTTCTCTAAATTAAATATAGACCAATTTATTTTAAGTTTAAACGACTATGACTGGACATCTCTTTTGAATAAACCTGTTAGTGTAAACCTTATCGTGAATTCAATTCTAGACATAATTACCTATTATTATAACTTACATTTTCCTTTAAGGAAATATCCTCATAAAAGTGTAACCAGGTCTTGGGTAAATGAATCAGTAAGGGAGCTACGCTCACGTTTACGAAGTACCAAAAAACAAATGTGTAGTAACCCTGACAATTGTCATTTACCCAAAGACTTGTCAGTACTCGAAACCTCATACTTTAAAGAGCTATGTACAAGTCGGAGGGATTTTATCAATAAATCAATAGCCAACAGTGACAACATTAGCCGTACGTCGTGGCGCGTAATTGCCGCCGAAACAGGTAAGCAAGTAAACAAAGGTGACGCAATCGATATACTGATAAGCAGATCAACGGCTGAGAGCGATGCGCAACGATGCGCCTCCGTCGCTGCAGATCTGAACCGGTTTTACGTTAGCGCAAATATTAATTTACGAGCACACACTGACATTCCATTAGCACTCCAGTATCTGAGTAAGCATATCGAGCGACATCGGTGCGTATTTCACTTCAATGGGTTTTCTTATCAACAAGTGGCCAAAGTTGTGCATAAAATAAAACGTAAGAGCTCAACTGATATTAATGATATGTCGACACGTTTGTTTGACCTACTTCCGCCATACATTATAGATATTTTTACCAGGTTATTTAATGACTGCGTAACAAGCGGAGTTTATCCCACTAACTTAAAAAAGGTTAAGGTTCAGCCTGTGTACAAAGGAAAGGGAGAGAAACACGCGTTAAAGAATTATAGACCTATTTCGCTAATTCCGATATTCTCAAAAGTTTTTGAGAGATTATTAAGTGACGAACTAATGTATTTTTTCTATAGAAATGAAATGTTGAATAAACAGCAATATGCGTATCAGCCGGGCCGATCAACAATTGACGCGGCGCGTGACGTAATAGGCAGAGTAATGGGCCACTTGGACGGGCGGAGGCAGGTCGCTGCGATCTTCTGCGATCTGTCGCGCGCTTTCGAACTGGTGAGTCATCCACTTCTATTAGCCAAGCTCGACCACTACGGCATCACGGGTAACTATTACCGAGTAATTAAATCATTTCTCAATGAACGCAAACAGATAACGTCTGTAAATGGTGCAAAATCTGACATCCTGGAACTCGGTCCCTGCGCAGTCCCCCAGGGCTCGTGTATGGGGAACAATCTCTTTATTTTGCTAATGAACGACTTCACCTCTGCAACCGACCAGGCCGAATTTGTCCTATTTGCGGACGACGGATGTGTCATTGTTGCGGCTGAGACATATTTACTACTAAAAATAAAACTGCAAATGGTCATGGACCAAATATCTTCTTGGTTTTCAGCTAATGGCATGGTGCTCAATGTTGAAAAAACCAACATTATACATTTTAGTCTACGGTGCCTAAGTGATCAATCACTTAATAAATTAAACATCTCATGCAATGGCCAACCTGTACCTCAAGTCGACCAGGTTAAATATTTGGGACTAACCATCGATGCCGGCTTAAAATGGGCCCCACATATAGACGCACTGTGTCTACGGTTGTCTTCGGCTTGCTTCGCCCTTAGCAGACTAAGCCCATGTATGGACTTGACTAACGTTAAAAAAGCCTACTACGGCTACTTTAACTCCATACTAACTTACGGTATTGACCTGTGGGGCTGGGCTGCGGAACGTGAACGAGTATTTAAACTCCAAAAAAAAGCAGTGCGCATCATCGCTGGTGTAAGTTGGGACCATCCTGCAAAGCAGTTGTTCAAAGAACACAATATATTAACTGTACCCAGTCTTTACATATTGGAACTGGCTAAGTATGTTAGGTGTCACATTAACCACTTCCATACCAACGCTGATGCGCACGGCTCCATCACGCGACGGCGGCATGACCTGAGCTTGCCACACACACGATTGGCTAAAACTAAAAAATGTCTTACCTCCATTGGTCCGAAGGTTTATAATAAGATCCCTCCGGCAATTAAGCAGGCCCCGAGTTACGCCTCATTTGTTCGACAAATGAAAACAAAACTAATTAAAGACGCTTTGTACTCCATTGACGAATTTTTTTGTAGTAATTAATAAGTATTTAAAATGTTAGATTTAATGTTATGTGGTAAATACAAAAAAAAAATTGTAAATGTATAAATATATACTGTTAATAATAATTAAAAATGGTGTACAAATTATAAATGTAAATAAGCCCATGTGCAGGGCCGGATTTGAACGCCCCAGTTTCGGCAAAATTATTAAATTATACCTATTAAGTATATATGTTAACTATTTAATGACGTATAAAATGTAAATTTTATGAATAAATAATTGAAATTGAAATTGAAATTGATTATCTGATTATCTAATAATGATTACGTACTCATTACTTATGCTTAGTTTAGTCAACGATTACCAAATTAACCAAATTTAGGTCCTGTCCATTGACGTTTATCTACGGACGGGCCTTACGGGCACTAAAAATGTAACTACATAGTCAAGTCAAGTCAAAATTACTTTATTCATGTAGGCCTAGTAACAAGCACTTGTGAACGTTTTACATAATAATATATTATCTTAAGCTAATTATCAGAGCAATTTATTGAAGTTAATATTATTCCATAGTAATATTGGATTATACACTGAACTCAGCCGTGTCACTCACGAATTCAAGACCAATCGCGCGCGTGATGCGAACTCATAGCCGAGTACAATACAACAACGCATTTAAGGCTTGGCCAAACATACGGCGCGACGCAGCGCCGCGTCCGCGCCGCGCGACCGCGGCACATGCTTACAGGTTACCGACGTCAAACAGACTGCGTCCCGCCGGTATCACGCCCCGCTTCTGTCGCGCCTCGCGCCACGCCGTCCCTTGCGTCCACGCGGCGCGTGCGCAGCGCTGCGCCGCGCGGACGCGGCGGCCCGCCGCGTCGCGCTGGGTCACATCAGTCGGGTCGGACGTAAGGCAGCGAGCGGTGCGCCGCGTTCCCGCGCGGCCGCGCCGCGTTCACGCGCGCGATGAGGGCGTGTTGAGAGCGTGAGGCCGGCGCGATCGGCGCGCGCCCTGTTTGACCAGGCATCACGCGGCGCTGCGTCGCCCTCTGTGTTTGGCCAGGCCTTTAGGGTACTGTTGGGGCTGCCACGACACTGTAGTGCATCAGGGATGTTTGCAGAAGGACACGTAGATTGTTTTTACGCAACGATGCGAAAAAGATTGCCTCCCTGGTGCCCAGGGTGAGAGCCAGCACCAACAGTATCCTGAAAATGATATCGAGCAGACTGGACTGTCCGTGTGTCCGTACATGAATCGCTGCTGTACAGTCTCAAGTGGAAGCGTTTAGCGGTAGGGTTGCCAGATGGTCGGGATTTGGCGGGATTCTCCCGATTTTTAGTATAGGTTCCCGATTCCCGTCAAAGTGGAAAGTGTCCCGAAAAACAGCTTCACGTTATAAAATAACAATTTCTAGTTGCGAACTGTCGTCGAGCGAGCGAGCGACCCGCGTCCAGCAGCTGATGTATCTAGTGCCAATAATGTAAAATATCGTTGTATTTAATAGGTAGGGTTGTATATGACGCACTTATTGTAATTTGACCATCATTGTACTACCATATTCTAAGAAATAAACATTTGTATTTTGTATTTGTAGATACAATTACTTTAGTTGGAATGTTTTTTTCCCGACTTAAGTCCCAAAATCCCGAAAAATTTATATTTTTTCCCGATAATAGCGCCTTTTGATCTGGCAACCCTATTTAGCGGTGATCCATGAATGGACTTCGTAAATTACTTAATCTAATTTTTTTTTTGTTTAAATTTATTTTGATATAATTGAATTTGATTTAATTTACATTTTATATTATAGTCCTACTAACCTTAGTTATTAAGTACAACATAAATTATGTAACTAACAATATAATGTGGATCATGGTTATCTGAATAAAGAACTTTATTATTATTATAATATTATAGTGACACGGCACCCACTTATTAATTTATTATATTTCATTCACGATAACATAGGGCATTGACTTTGAAGAGTTTTTTGATAAGGAAAACGCCAGGCTTTTTTGTGGACAAACTCGTTCGTTAAGTTAGGTTAAAGGGAGTTGGTATACATTTTTTTGTATACATTGTTTTTTGTTCGGTCAAAATTCGCATACAATTTTTTGTGTCTGCTGTATGGCTCACAGTGTTAGTATATCATCATCATCATATCATTTGAAATATATAAATAACATGAGTACTACGCTATAAGTCTATGACTGATTTGAACTTTGGAAATCTTTGACATCATTTACTTTAAAATTCCACTCTGTGTACTGTGTAATTTTGTCACCTAAATTAAATACTCTACACGGAAAAGTACATAAAAATATCTGATAAGACATTAATTAAACAGTTGTAGTAATGTTTCACGTGTTTTTGCACTCGTTTCATGTAAGATATGCATCACAAAGGTGACTGACCGTACAGGGCTAAACCGAGAAAATCGAAGTTCGCAAATTGCGGGCATTTTTCTCTGTCAGTCTAATTACGCCTTCATTGGAGTAAAAGAGAAAGATCCCCGCAATTTGCGAACTTCGATTTTCGCGGTTATAGCCCAGTACAGTCAGTAAAATAGTTATTTACGATACAAGTGCGGAAAAGAGGAAATTCGAAACGAGTGGCGATAAATTAAAACAAGACCGAAGGGAGTGTTTAAAATCGGCACGAGTTGCGAATTACCTATTCGCACGTGTATCGTACAACGTTTTACAGTACTGGGCCATTATGTACATAATGGCCCTTAAAGCCGACCACTGACTAACAGACCGCCGAACGATATCGGCCTGTCAGTTAGAACAAAAATTTGACAGTTCCGAACAACAGACCGGCCGATATCGTCCGGCGGACTGTAAGTCAGTGGTCGGCTTTAAACTTTTGACATACGCAAGAAAAGTGCTATTTCACGCACTAGTGCGGGAAAATAGGACCATATGTACTGTACTAAGTAGTTAAGTACGTAAGAAGTATACTTAAATAGAAAATACAGTACGTAGCGGCCCCCTTTTTTGAATACCTGTCGGAGTATCGGTATATCGGAGCGGACGAGATGCTCAAAAATATCTAATAGTAGAAGAGCCGGCCGCAAATTTTCTAACCGACTTGATACCACGATGAAATACACAATGGGAAACCATAAAAGTGATGCTAAGTCCGAATTCGATAGTCTGCCACGGCGGAACTTGCCGAAAGTACGAAAAAGAAGGCCACTTCCGGTGCGAAAAAAGGGGGCTGATTTAACCCATCTGATACCGAAATAATAGTTATGGCAGCAGTTAGAAATTTACATGTAGACACATAAAAGCGAAGTCTGCCAGTAGTTTTTTAGCCGGAAGTCCTTGGCAGACGCTCTCAAAGGTGGTCAACGGGACCCCTAATTTAACCCATCTGATACCACCATGAAACCAATTCCAGTCGATAGGTATGAACCCTCATGTCAGGAATATATAAGTCTGCCAAGGCTATTCCTGCCGAAACACCTTGGCAGACGAGATTATGTAAGCAAGGTCGGCATCGGTTACCCTACACTAACCCATCTGATACCACCATGAAACCAATTCCAGTCAGTGGGTACGAACCCCCATTTTAGGAATATATAAGTCTGCCAAGGTTTTTCCTGCCGAAACACCTTGGCAGACGAGATTATAAGCAAGATGACCATCGGTTACCGTACACTAACCCATCTGATACCGCCATGAAACCAATTCCAGTCGGTAGGTATGAACCCTCATTTCAGGAATATATAAGTCTGCCAAGGCTTTTCCTGCCGTAACACCATGGCAGACGAGATTATGTAAGCAAGGTCTGCATCGGTTACCCTACACTAACCCATCTGATACCACCATGAAACCAATTCCAGTCGGTAGGTATGAACCCCCATTTTAGAAATATATAAGTCTGCCAAGGTTTTTCCTGCCGAAACACCTTGGCAGACGAGATTATAAGCAAGATGACCATCGGTTACCGTACACTAACCCATCTGATACCACCATGAAACCAATTCTAGTCGGTAGGTATGAACCCTCATTTCAGGAATTTATAAGTCTGCCAAGGCCTTTCCTGCCGAAACACCTTGACAGACGAGATTATGTAAGCAGCATCCGCATCCGAGGGATCCGTATTTTGGAATTATACAGATTACGGACATTATTAATAGCTGTAGGCTTATTTATTACTTTATGCTTATACATATTTGTATATTATTATGTTATTAATAAAATATATTTATAATTTATTAAACCTAAACTTAATACATTGGGAATTCATTACCTGCTTACGGCAGTAGTAGGGATTAGTGGGTGAGTTCTGGCTCACTGAGCCAGGCCAACAGTCCCTCCCCTTTTTTCCCATGTTGAGGCCCTGCAACCTTGCCTTGAACCCAAACTTATGTCATTGTAGCTCGAATCTAACCTAATAAGTTTTTCAATTATCTACTTTTGCAAAGTTAAATGTTGTAATCTCTATTTCGCGAAATGGAATTTTAATGTGACTTTAATGTATGTGCAGTCTACTTAGTAATTGGGTTTAAAGATATAAAAACACACATTTTATTTCATATCCATAGTAACATCATTACTTATTCTGTGTACAGTGGAGAAAACGAATGAAATCATGCAATTTGATTTTGCTATTTTTAAATAAAGAGTAACCAAACAGTATTTTCCACAGTTGTTGGTAATGATACCATCTCTTACAATTTCTCTTCATGAACATTTTATGATACCTAACCTTCCAGTTTTCGCCCGAATTAATCAAAAAATTCACCAACACCATTTACACCAACCAAATAGAAAACGGGTCCGTGTCCGAATTCGCGATCTCGAGTCCGGGTCCGCGTCCGGGTCCAGGTTCAGGTAGAAGTCGAATTCAAAATCTTGCTTGTTTTGCCAGTGGGGTAACTTGCTTAACAATCAATTAGAAAAAGACAAGTCGTCGAGGAGTTCCGTTCTGATCACCATCAGCAATACCACTTCATCAAATGCCACTGTTCTTAATGTAAATCCTTGTTTGCCTGATGAAAATACAAAAGTCACTATACAATGCCATTCAGATTTGTAGAGTTCCCTCGATTCCTTATGGATCCCATCATTAGAACTTGAGCTTGACGAAAATGTGACTTAAAAACCTAACGTGCTTAACAAACATAACGAAGAGGACAAATCCCCCCGCGTCGTTGAAGAGTTCCATTCTGATCATCATCAGCAGTTTCACTTCATCAAATAGGCCAAGAAATAAGAAGTTATAGAGGGAAATGCTAGGAACACAATTTTTGACTCCGTAACTTTGTTTGGACTAGTTAGGAGGTGAACATATCAAAAGTCCCCGGCCGTAGCCCCGGTGCTGGGGGGGAGAGGGGGAAAGAAGGTCTCATTTTTCGGTTTTTCATTGATATCTTGGAAACTTTGCATCTTAGCGACATGACTACTAAGACTACTAAGAAAGCTCATAAAATTAGTTACAAGTTTTATCTAGTCAAGTTTTTCGATATCTTGAATAGTTTTTGAGATACCCGCTCTTGAAAGTTTATTTAGGGATTTTAATTTTATCTTGATATCTACATCAGTGATGCTGTTAGGCCATGTTTGATATCATTTTCGTATAAATCGGGGGTGCTGAATTCATTTATGGTATCACATTGACACTATTCCGAAGTAAAACCAAAATGAAAAAAAATATATTTTTAAAAATCCCTCTTCACGCTTAAACCGCTCAACCGATTTAATTGTAATTTGGTATACAGATATTTCGAGTCCGAAGACAGGACATAAGATACTTTTTATCTCAATAATCATCCTTTAAAGTTGTGAAATGGAGTATGGGGGGAATTCAACTTCGTCGACGAAACTGAATTCCTGAGGTAAATACTGCTTAAGGTAAAGTTTGAAGTCATGTTAGGTATCATTTTCATCTAAATCACAGATGTATACCATCCTAAATTTCACCTAAACCGGTTCAGCGGTTATTGACTCCTCATACAAACTTCCACCCCACTTTTCACATCCTCAAAAGATGCTTTTGGTTATAAAAACCATCCTATGTCCTGTGTCGAGACTGAAACTATTTCTATACAAAATTTCAACGAAATTAGTTCAGCGGTTTAAGCGTGAAGAGGGATTTTTAAAAATATATTTTTTTTCATTTTGGTTTTACTTCGGAATAGTGTCAATGTGATACCATAAATGAATTCAGCACCCCCGATTTATACGAAAATGATATCAAACATGGCCTAACAGCATCACTGATGTAGATATCAAGATAAAATTAAAATCCCTAAATAAACTTTCAAGAGCGGGTATCTCAAAAACTATTCAAGATATCGAAAAACTTGACTAGATAAAACTTGTAACTAATTTTATGAGCTTTCGGTTTGTCTTAGTAGTCATGTCGCTAAGATGCAAAGTTTCCAAGATATCAATGAAAAACCGAAAAATTCGACCTTCTTACCCCCCTCTTCCCCGCAGCACCGGGGCTACAGCCGGGGACTTTTGATATTTTCACCTCCTAACTAGTCTAAACAAAGTTACGGAGTCAAATATTGTGTTCCTAGCATTTCCCTCTACAACGTTTTTTGAGCATTCATTTACTGACCTAAAATGTCACAATTTTGAATGTAAATGCTTGGTTTGTTTATAAAAACACCAGTATCACTATATGTTAGGGTGGTTCAAAAAACATTTTTTTTTTCCTAAGGGGCACCCCCTTATTTAGTTACACTTATTATGCTGATAAAATACACCAAGTTTCGTAATTTATCTCAACTACAAGGGGGTGCTTCACCACGTTGAAATTTTGTATGTTGTTTGAAACCCAAAAAAAAGAGTATTATTCAGAATTTTATTTAAATATCTGGTTTCACACTATTTGCACATGTGATGTATAAGTTTTGAAGTAGAAAAACATTTTCTTTCAAAATAATATCTTTTAAATCACACTTTCAAATAAGGTGAAAACTACTACTTACATAAAAATCTAAAAAAGAGTAACTTATTTTTTTTGGATTTCATACAATTTGAAGAATTTCTAAGTGTTTGAGCACTCCCTTGTAGTTAAGATAAGATTACAAACTTGGTGTATTTTGTCAACATAATAAATGTAACAAAATAAGGGGGTGCCGCTTCTTCTAGCTAGAGTTTGAATTTTTCCTATACAAACGTGAACCACCCTACTACTATATGCAGCACAACGTCCTGAGTGGCGCAGGCTGGTGCATGACAAAGTGCGCGATTTCGAGAAGCAACGTAAAGTTGACCTCGACACTAAACGCGATGATCTGAAAGCGCACCAGCCTGCTTCCATTCACTACCACTATGTGGCTGGTGTTCTCACGTGCCCTCAATGTGCGCGGAGGTTCACCTCCAAGATCGGCTATGTCAGCCATATTCGGGCGCACGAGCGCCGAGCTAACTAGGAGTCGAAGTGGTCGCCATGGTCGAAATCGGCCGGAAGGATCATCATCATCATTTCATTCACCTACAAGATTTGAAGAGTGCCCTCGATTCCTCATAAATCTCACCATCAGAACTGGGTTTTGACTAAGACGGAACCAATCTGTATGTATATATGTACTTACAAGTTACAACTCAACTAAAAAAAGAATTTTCAAAATCGATCCCGAAATGACGGAGATATCAAACATTAAAAAAACCGAATTTATACCTCCTTTTTAGGGTTTCGTAGCCAAATGGCAAAAAACGGAACTCTTATAGATTCGTCATG
This sequence comes from Cydia fagiglandana, assembly GCF_963556715.1. Lineage (NCBI taxonomy): Eukaryota > Metazoa > Arthropoda > Insecta > Lepidoptera > Tortricidae > Cydia > Cydia fagiglandana. The sequence continues at coordinate 3,943,641 of NC_085957.1, forward strand.
TCTGTCTGTGCGTCTGTCCGTCCGTATGTCACAGCCACTTTTTTCCGAAACTATAAGAACTGTTGAAACTTGGTAAGTAGATGTATTCAGTGAAACGCATTAAGATTTTAACACAAAAATAGAAAAAAAAAACAATAAATTTTGGGGGTCCCCCATACTTAGAACTGAAACTTAAAATTTCTTTTTCATTAAACCTATACGTGTGGGGTATCTATGGATAGGTCTTCAAAACAAAAATGATATTGAGGTTTGTAATATAATTTTTTTCTAAACTGAATAGTTTGCGCGAGAGACACTTCCAAAGTGGTAAATTGTGTGCACCCCCCCCCCCCCTTCAACTTCTAAAATAAGAGAATGACAAAACTAAAAAATATATATGATGTACATTATCATGCAAACTTCCGCCGAAAATCAAACTTGTTTAGCGGCGCTGAGCACTTTTTAAGGTGGGGAAAAAATGATAAACTCGAGACAGCGTAACGCGTAACACGCTGACGTCATGGGCGACGGACAATGTTCATCATCATCATCTCAGCCATAAGACGTCCGCTGCTGAACATAGGCCTCCCCCTTGGACCTCCATTCGTACCGGTTGGAAGCGACCCGCATCCAGCGTCTTGCTAGTCCGTGGTCTCCACTCGAGCACTTTTCGACCCCATCGGCCATCTTCTCTGCGCGCAATGTGGCCTGCCCATTGCCACTTCAGCTTGCTAATCCGGTGGGCTATGTCGGTAAGTTTAGTTCGTCTACGGAGCTCCTCATTTCTGATTCGATCACGCAGAGAAACTCCGAGCATAGCCCTCTCCATAGCTCGTTGAGCGACTTTGAATTTTGAGATGAGGCCGATAGTGAAAAACTACGTTTCGGAGCCGTAAGTCATCACTGATAACACACATTGATTAAAGACTTTCGTCTTGAGGCACTGAGGTATGTCGGACAAAAAGACATTACGTAGTTTCCCGAACGCTGCCCAACCGAGTTGGATTCGGCGGTTAACCTCCTTCTCGAAGTTGGACCTACCTAATTGGACTACTTATCCTAGGTAGATGTACGAGTCAACAACTTCGAGTACCGAGTTCCCAACAGAGACTGGGATGGGCACAACATTGGCATTTGACATAAGTTTCGTCTTGTCCATGTTCATTTTCAAGCCCACCCGTTGTGAAACTCGGTTGAGGTCATCGACCATCATGCTGAGTTCCTCCATCGACTTTGCCATGACTACGATATCGTCGGCCAACCAAAGGTGAGTAATGTATTCGCCGTTGATGTTGATGCCAAGTCCTTGCCATTCCAGGTGCTTGAAGGCGTCTTCCATTACGGCAGTATACAGTTTCGGAGAGATAACGTCTCCCTGCCTTACACCTCTTTGCAATAGAATCACCTTCGCACTCTGCTCCTGACTCGGACCGACATGGTGGCGTAACTATACAAACACTTCAACACTTCGATGTACCGATAGTCAATATTGCATTGCTGAAGAGACTCAAGCAGTCTAGAGGCTAGTTTAGATCTCGTTCAAACCAATTTTCGATGGAAGTTTGCATGATAATGTACGAGGGCTGGCTGGTAAGTCTCCGAAATGAAAGATTAAAAAAAATATAATTAAAAAAGTAATAATGTCATTCTAACCTCTTGGCTTTTACGTTAATGCGGAAGCAATATCAAGTTTTTATAATATAAATAATAATATATTAAAGCGACCTAAAGAAAAACTGTATTCATTTTCGTGAAAATGGAAAAATCGGAAGTGCGTGCGGTAATTAAGTTTTATGTTTTGAAAGGCAAAACTGCAACACAAATTAAAACCAAACTGGATCGCGTTTTAGGATCTTCTTCGCCTTCTTTAAGCACAGTTCACACTTGGGTTGTCGACTTCAGACGTGGTCGGCAGAGCTGTACAGATGCTCCCCGCAGCGGACGGCCCAATGAGGTAACGACTCCGGAAATTATCAACAAAGTAAAAAAAATTGTATTGGATGATCGCCGTGTGAAGTTGGTGGAAATAGCAGAGATGGTAAACATTTCAAAAGAACGTGTTTTTAACATTTTGCACCAACACTTGGAAATGAACAAGCTCTGTGCTCGTTGGGTGCCGCGTCTCTTAACAGACGAGCAAAAACTAACCCGCAAGGATGTTTCGACGGAGTGTTTGAAGAAGTACAGGCATAATCCTAACGAGTTTTTACGTCGCTACATAACGGTTGACGAGACGTGGATCCACCACTACACGCCTGAGACAAAAGAACAGTCTAGGCAGTGGACAAATCGGGGTGAACCTGCCCCTAAGAAAGCAAAAGTGGTTTTGTCAGCCGGTAAAGTAATGGCAACCGTATTTTGGAATTCCAAAGGACTGGTTTTCGTGGATTACCTTCAAAAGGGAAGAACCATTAACGCCCAATATTATGCTGATCTGCTACAAAACCTCGATAACGCAATCAAAGAGAAAAGGCCTCATTTAAATAAGAAAAAAAATTTACTCCATCAGGATAACGCCCCTGTTCACACGGCTAAAATTGCAATGGCTAAAATCGAAGATTTGCACTACGAATTGTTACCTCATCCCCCGTATTCACCAGATTTGGCCCCTTGCGACTTCCATTTGTTCCCAAATCTCAAAAAGTGGCTAGGCGGACAAAAATTTTCGTCGAACTCTGAAGTCATAGAAGCTGTTAATAGGTATTTTGAGGGACTCGAAGAATCGTTTTTTAGAAATGGGATAATAGCCTTGGAGAAACGTTGGGCCAAGTGCGTGGACTCAGAAGGGACCTACGTTGAAAAATAAAATATAACATTTATATATATTGTCTTATTTCTGTGCCGTTTCGGAAACTTATCATCCCGCCCTCGTACATCATATATATTTTTTAGTTTTGTCATTCTATTATTTTAGAAATTAAAGGGGGGGGGGGGGTGCACACAATTTACCACTTTGGAAGTGTCTCTCGCGCAAACTATTCAGTTTAGAAAACAATTATATTAGAAACCTCAATATCATTTTTGAAGACCTATCCTTAGATACCCCACACGTATGGGTTTAATGAAAAAGAAATTTTAAGTTTCAGTTCTAAGTATAGGGGACCCCCAAAATTTATTGTATTTTTTTTCTATTTTTGTGTTAAAATCTTAATGCGGTTCACAGAATACATCTACTTACCAAGTTTAAACAGTTCTTATAGTTTCGGAAAAAAGTGGCTGTGACATACGGACGGACAGACACACATACAGACAGACAGACATGACGAATCTATAAGAGTTCCGTTTTTTGCCATTTGACTACGAAACCCTAAAAAGGAGGTATTAATTCGGTTTTTTTAAATGTTTGATATCTCCGTCATTTCGGGATCGATTTTGATAATTCTTTTTTTAGTTGAGTTGTAACTTGTAAGTACATACAGATTGGTTCCGTCTTTGTCAAAACCCAGTTCTGATGGTGAGATTAAGGAGGAATCGAGGGCACTCTTCAAATCTTGTAGGTATACTAGGAAAAATTCAAACTCTAGCTAGAAGAAGCGGCACCCCCTTATTTTGTTACACTTATTATGTTGACAAAATACACCTAAGGGGCACCCCCTTAGGAAAAAAAAATGTTTTTTGAACCACCCTAACATATAGTGATACTGGTGTTTTTATAAACAAACCAAGCATTTACATTCAAAATTGTGACATTTGATGAAGTGAAACTGCTGATGATGATCAGAATGGAACTCTTCAACGACGCATAGCTCATGTTTGGGGATTTGTCCTCTTCGTTATGTTTGTTAAGCACGTTAGGTTTTTAAGTCACATTTTCGTCAAGCTCAAGTTCTAATGATGGGATCCATAAGGAATCGAGGGAACTCTACAAATCTGAATGGCATTGTATAGTGACTTTTGTATTTTCATCAGGCAAACAAGGATTTACATTAAGAACAGTGGCATTTGATGAAGTGGTATTGCTGATGGTGATCAGAACGGAACTCCTCGACGACTTGTCTTTTTCTAATTGATTGTTAAGCAAGTTACCCCACTGGCAAAACAAGCAAGATTTTGAATTCGACTTCTACCTGAACCTGGACCCGGACGCGGACCCGGACTCGAGATCGCGAATTCGGACACGGACCCGTTTTCTATTTGGTTGGTGTAAATGGTGTTGGTGAATTTTTTGATTAATTCGGGCGAAAACTGGAAGGTTAGGTATCATAAAATGTTCATGAAGAGAAATTGTAAGAGATGGTATCATTACCAACAACTGTGGAAAATACTGTTTGGTTACTCTTTATTTAAAAATAGCAAAATCAAATTGCATGATTTCATTCGTTTTCTCCACTGTACACAGAATAAGTAATGATGTTACTATGGATATGAAATAAAATGTGTGTTTTTATATCTTTAAACCCAATTACTAAGTAGACTGCACATACATTAAAGTCACATTAAAATTCCATTTCGCGAAATAGAGATTACAACATTTAACTTTGCAAAAGTAGATAATTGAAAAAATTATTAGGTTAGATTCGAGCTACAATGACATAAGTTTGGGTTCAAGGCAAGGTTGCAGGGCCTCAACATGGGAAAAAAGGGGAGGGACTGTTGGCCTGGCTCAGTGAGCCAGAACTCACCCACTAATCCCTACTACTGCCGTAAGCAGGTAATGAATTCCCAATGTATTAAGTTTAGGTTTAATAAATTATAAATATATTTTATTAATAACATAATAATATACAAATATGTATAAGCATAAAGTAATAAATAAGCCTACAGCTATTAATAATGTCCGTAATCTGTATAATTCCAAAATACGGATCCCTCGGATGCGGATGCTGCTTACATAATCTCGTCTGTCAAGGTGTTTCGGCAGGAAAGGCCTTGGCAGACTTATAAATTCCTGAAATGAGGGTTCATACCTACCGACTAGAATTGGTTTCATGGTGGTATCAGATGGGTTAGTGTACGGTAACCGATGGTCATCTTGCTTATAATCTCGTCTGCCAAGGTGTTTCGGCAGGAAAAACCTTGGCAGACTTATATATTTCTAAAATGGGGGTTCATACCTACCGACTGGAATTGGTTTCATGGTGGTATCAGATGGGTTAGTGTAGGGTAACCGATGCAGACCTTGCTTACATAATCTCGTCTGCCATGGTGTTACGGCAGGAAAAGCCTTGGCAGACTTATATATTCCTGAAATGAGGGTTCATACCTACCGACTGGAATTGGTTTCATGGCGGTATCAGATGGGTTAGTGTACGGTAACCGATGGTCATCTTGCTTATAATCTCGTCTGCCAAGGTGTTTCGGCAGGAAAAACCTTGGCAGACTTATATATTCCTAAAATGGGGGTTCGTACCCACTGACTGGAATTGGTTTCATGGTGGTATCAGATGGGTTAGTGTAGGGTAACCGATGCCGACCTTGCTTACATAATCTCGTCTGCCAAGGTGTTTCGGCAGGAATAGCCTTGGCAGACTTATATATTCCTGACATGAGGGTTCATACCTATCGACTGGAATTGGTTTCATGGTGGTATCAGATGGGTTAAATTAGGGGTCCCGTTGACCACCTTTGAGAGCGTCTGCCAAGCACTTCCGGCTAAAAAACTACTGGCAGACTTCGCTTTTATGTGTCTACATGTAAATTTCTAACTGCTGCCATAACTATTATTTCGGTATCAGATGGGTTAAATCAGCCCCCTTTTTTCGCACCGGAAGTGGCCTTCTTTTTCGTACTTTCGGCAAGTTCCGCCGTGGCAGACTATCGAATTCGGACTTAGCATCACTTTTATGGTTTCCCATTGTGTATTTCATCGTGGTATCAAGTCGGTTAGAAAATTTGCGGCCGGCTCTTCTACTATAAATACACCTTGACAATAGAGGCGTGTTCAGATATTATTGGGCACCTCGGCCGCTCCGATGTATCTAAAAATAAAATAAAAATAAAATAAAACTGTATTATCGTCCAGCGGGCGTAGCATGGCTACATTTTTATCGCCTGCCACTATACCCGTCACTTTCGCACTTGCGGACTTGTTAGAACGTGACAGGCATGGTGACAAGCGATAAATGCGACCGTGCTACCGCCGCAGATCCACACAGTTAACTGACCCTTTGTATACCTTATTGTAAGCACATAAGGTCCATCGATGATTAAATGTTGCTGTATTTTATTATGTAATTAAATAATTAGTTTATCATAATCAGACATTATCAGTCTGTTGGATTAAGATAAAAGCCAATGTGAATGCACTTAGGTTTATTAATAAGTAATTAATTTAAAGATTATATCCTAATATTCACATTTTTACAGCTCCGTACAATCACCTGCAATAATATTATATGTTACACAACGAAGGCCGGAATAATATCTGACACTATCTTATTTTTAGAGCCATAAGAGCGTGTCACATATTTTTGCGGCCTTCGAAGAGTAACATATTATTGCAGGTGACTGTACAAAACTTTGTTCACGGGGCTCTGGGATCAGTTCGGTCTTGCAAATCGGTTAAATGCGTTTTTCTCAAAGACTGTTTGATATCGTTACCCAAAATTTGGAACAGTTATATTGCTCTGTTACTATCACTAACACCACAAAAGAGATAGGTACAGAAATCAATCTACATACAAAGCGCGCTCAAGCAACGCACACATAGACACTGCTCACGGACACGATATCTCGGACCAGTTGGGACCAGTGCGAGCGCGAGTGCCATCCGCTTGAGACACGCTCCTGTGAACTTTTTTGTGCAATAATGGAGAAACAAAACAAAAAGTTATTATAACTGTACAGTGGACGGTTGTTTAAATTCAACATTAACCGGTGAATTGTCGTTTTTTAAGCTACCAGTGGTTTCAGAGAGAATGCGTATGCGAATTTATTACATCGTACATGAGAATGCGAATTTATTACACTTTAAAATATCATAATCGTGCATTTCGCCAATCTCGAAATCATCGCAAGATATTTTCTGTGGCAAATTTGTAATATAACAATGACATTAAAATTCAAATACCTAATTGAGTTATTAATGTTATTATTAATTTATATTTCCATTCTTCCCGTTTCATCCTCAACAATAAATCAAACAACTAGATACGAGATACGATACGATGGTTACGAGTGCCACTACCACGATAGTTTTTGTGCATGTCATAGTTCGCAACAATCGCAACCCTAGAGCGACCGCCGAGCGTAGGTATGAAAAGTAAAGTACATACATGTGATTGACTTCTGTACTTATCTATTTTGTGCTAACACTGTGAATAAGTCATTCATTTAATTTAGTGTTTTTCACTTTGTTTGTGTAATTTTTAAGCAATTTAACGCGAAAAACGAATGAAGTTTTGTCTGTCTCGCACTTACGTACGACTACGAATTTACAAGTGCGTCAGAGATACAAAACTTCGTTCGTGGTTCGCGGCAAGCCCTTTAGTGCCCGTATTCGTCACTTATTTTGGAATGGAATAGGCCCCGTGCATGAACTATAAGGGGCAGCATAGGAGCCGTCAGATTTTTGACGCGACGCGTAAATGTGTCGTTTATGCTTCCGATGTAGCCCACAAGATGGCAGAACCTACTATGCACAAGGAAACGTACCGACGAGAACGGTAGATGGTAGCACTTGCTTTGGCAATGTACATGCGCACATGTGCACATATGTTTCCGATTCAGGCCACAAGATGGCAGACCCTCCAACGCGCACGGTCCCTATGCTTTTTATTAATTTGACTATGACAAACATTTAAAAGCATGAAAAGGGAAAAGCGCAATTTAACTGTGGACCGACGGTCGAGAAGGAAAACCCATTTATCTGCATTCCTCGAAGTGCATAATGACCCAATTGCACTTGCAGAATGATGCAACGCGCCCCAGATCTCGAGATACCGGCCACTTTCCATGATTAAACTCGCTAATGACGGATATTTCCGTTCGGCAAATGACGGGTAAACCCGTCAAAGGACGCCAATAAATGTATCATAGTAAATACGGTACAGTCGCCATCAGATATATCGGAGCGGCCTAGGTGCTCAAAAATGTGTGAACAAGCACTTTAACGCCTTAACAATAGAGGCTTGTTCAGGTATTTGTGAGCGCTTTGGCTGCTCCGATATATCTGATGGTGACTGTACAATTTGGAATGCTAAAAGTGTTGGCACAGAATAGTACTACTGTACAGAGATGACACTTCGTACGAAGCCGAAGTTTGATAGCGACTCAGGGTCGAATGAGGCACTATCCCTTTCGGCTATTTAGGGTTGTCAAAATTCAAGTTATTACTCGTATCTTAGAGGTTATGCACAAATCACGCGAGGTGTTTTGGGCTGCTTTTTGGATCACACCCCCCCCCCCCCCGCCTTAGTGATATTTGGTGAAGTTTTTAGCTACCCTATTTTTTTTATTTTTTTCATTCTACCTAATTTTAAGATAAATAGTATTGTATATAGAAAATCTTGTTCATTTTTCTATTTGCGTTAATTAGACACGCTATTTTGAAGTGATGGGTGAAGATTTATGTGTAACAAAACCGGGAAAATGTAACTACTCATGTGGTAGGTTTTTTTCTTAGTTTCGTTCAAGAGGAATCTGTAATTATAGTTCGTTTTTTTAGCATTAGAAATAAGGTAAACAATCTTGATGTGTCTTTTAATTGAAAAACACACTTTAAAAATAAGTTACGGCAAATATGTAACTATTTAGAATCTCATACGATCATTTATATTGTTCTGCTTATGAGTAATAGTTACTGATTTTTAAAAAGCGTTTTTCAACTAAAAGACATGTCAAGATCGCTTACCTTCTTGCAAGTTCTTTCTAATGCTAAAAAGCGAACTATAATGAAGGCCGATATTTTACGAGTAGGTAGGTACAGTCACCTGCAATAATATGTTACACAACGAAGGCAGCAATAATATCTGACACGATCTTATTTGTAGAGCCATAAGAGCGTGTCACATATTTTTGCGGCCTTCAAAGAGTAACATATTATTGCAGGTGACTGTACCTTCTAGTCTAGTAAGTAAACGAATAAGTATACTGCGAGCCATCATAAGGAAGATGACAGAGGTATAAAAGTTATTCAATAACATTTTACGACTGCTGAACGTCGTATCGTGACAGTTTTATGGCACATTTACACTTAACGCCCGAATTGACCTTTCAAGATGAACTGTCACGGACGTATCTATTAGTGTTCCGTCACATAGGCGCGTTTTCCGGGCGGGCCGTGAGCGTTTTATATGTAAAAGCGGCGCGCCCCACTCGCAAAACGCGCCTGTGTGACGTAGCCTTTAGTGTTCCACCGAAGATTCCGTTTCAATTAAAAAACTGCCTAACCTTTTGACTGATCTATAGGGCCTTCCCACACTAGCGTCTTTTAAGCGTCGGCGTCTATCCAGCGCTATGGAAAATGGCGTCGTCGTCGATACCGCGAAACACGAAAATCAAAATTGTCCTCCCTATCACTTTTGCATATTCGAGCGATGGAGGCAGATAACGAAATTTTGATTTTTAGGATTCCGTACCCAAAGCGTAAAAACGGGACCCTATTACTAAGACTCCGCTGTCCGTCTGTCTGTCACTAGGCTGTATCTCATGAACCGTGATAGCTAGGAAATTAAAATTATCACAGATGTATTTCTTGCCGCTAATACAACAAATAGTAAAAACAGAATAAAATAAATATTTAAGTGTGGTTCCAATACAACAAACGTGATTTGCCGTTTTTGCGTAATGCTACGGAACCCTTCGTGCGCGAGTCTCTCACCGGTTTTATTGTTTCGCGGTAGGCCCTCTGTATCGGTATAATCTGTATGTAAAGTAATCGAAGCACAAGAACCATAATCAACCATGCATAATGTTCAGTTATATTCCACAGGACAATTATTTTACTATAATATTATATACATACACATACACACATACACATATATTGTTTACTGTTTGTATGTGGCTCTATGTAAAGAGATATATATTACTATTATGCGTTGTTAGTCTGATAACAACATATTATGTTGTGCAAGGTCCCAGGTTCAATATTCAGGGTCAGGGTTTTATTCTAGTCTAGAATCTAGATAGTGTTATAGTTAGATTCCTAATGTCCTAGAAATCATACATATATTACAAGTTTACATTATCTGGACATGTACTCTCAATAGGGCCCCCCACATCTGGCGTCTTTCGAAGCGTCGGCGTCTACAATTCTATGGCCGCTGCTCGACGCAACGTCGACGCAACTGCGCAGCGACGTCATTTTCCATGCTGACCAGACGCCGACAGACGCCGACGCTCGAAAGACGCTAGATGTGGGGGGGGGCCTTAGTCACGTCAATGTGAAAAAAAGGTGCCTTCAACCTTCCTCTACACCCTCAGCACACCCCCTACCCTCAAGGATTTTTAGTATGTTTATAAATCTGGACACCACAAGGTATAACTATACCAATTTTCAAAACTACACGAATTATTTCCGCTGATTTTTTTAATTTTCTTAAGCTAGTGTCTTGACAATAGAGGCATGTTCAGATATTTGTGAGCGCCTTGGCCGCTCTCATATATCTGATGGCGAATGTACAACATTTACAACAATGTACAATACAAACATACAGAAAGAGAACAGTTGTTTCTATGGACATATGCTGATAGATAACATTAAGACGAAACAGGAGCTGAGTTTTAACCATTTTAGGTAAATATACCCGTCTTGCTAACGGAAGCGGCTCCTAAAACTAGTGCGATAAGGACAAGGCGAAAAATCCTGCGTTCAAATCTCAAAACATTCTATTCTATATTCTAAAAATCGAGGTTTTGTACTCAACTGTTTCCTCCTCCAAAACTTAACCAATCGTAAGCAAATTTGGAAATCTAAATGATTATGAAATTATCTGTGTGGGACCGTTTTGATTTTTTGGCTAATTAATATCAGTTTTGAATACCACGCCTCTCATTGCGGCATAGTCAATGAGGCCATTTTGGCCATTTTTGAAGGGCTCTAGCGCCTTAAAAAAAATATCAAAAAAAGCAAAACGGTCCGACACAGATATTGACAATATTAATCTGTGTTGAGAAAATCATTAGCATCATTGCTCTAGCATCAAAACCCACGGAGGAAACAGTAGAGTACGTTTGTATGGAGAAATGACCACTCCTGTTGGCTCTTAATGATATGATTCATACGTTATACTGCTTATATGCCTATTATTTGCTAACGTATAATCATTATAACTAAATACATAGATCATCGCTTTTTATTACATGGCCCATATGATGGAAATTATTGGGTCAATGTAGGTAACAAGGCCGATAAGGAATTATATGTACAGAGCGATTTTGTATTACCTACTCTGAGGGCTGACTAATAGCTCCTCTACACGATGGGCCAACGCCGGCCACTCCAAGGGACGCATTTATGCGTTAGAGGGAGCAAGTGATATTGCTATCTCATTCTACCGCATGGCTGCGTCCCTTGGAGTGGCCGGCGTTGGCCCATCGTGTAGAGGAGCCATGATGTAGGTCATGCTGATTTACGAGTATATGAATATGGAGCCAACCCCCAAATTGAAAAGAAAATATTGAAGAAAACATTATCAAAATTTCGCCGAAATGTATGAGACAGGCGGTGTGACGTTCTTCGTGTAATTTCCTTCATTACAACCGGCGCAGCGGCGTGTACACGCGCGTTTCTGGGCGTTTTCAGAAATAAATATCGAATACCCGATTCTCACAGATCCCGCTGTTTTTGGGTTCTTTCAACTCAGAATTCCACTACGTCACGCACATACAAGAAAAAAATTTTTCATACTAAAACGTGACGTAATGGAATGGACATTTTGGGACATCTTTTTTTAATGGTGGGATGAAGAATGCTGAGTAGAATGAGCCCAAGAACGTCCAGATGTGAAAGAATCAGGTTTTCAATATTTATTTCTGAAAACGCCCTTTATCTGCACAAGGAACTAGAGCCGCGCTGCATTATGTAGATCTGGCGTGTATAGTATAGGGTGTATAGGGCCTTGATTAATATTGTATTTATTTAAAATGTAAATATTTTAAAGTATTCAACCGAAACCGGATTTTTTGCTGAAACCGAGACCGAAGCTAGAGCTAAACCGAACCTTTATACCGAAATATGCCGAAACTTCGGGCCGACGCTAATATTTTTATAAAGCCTGGGGCCCATTTCTCGAACGATATTAGTCTAATATTATTAGTGTGTTGTCATGACAACCCATACGATTTGACAGGGGCCCATTTCTCGAACGATATTAGTCTAATATTATTAGTGTGTTGTCATGGCAACCCATACGATTTGACAGTTCGTGGACTAATAATATTAGTCTAATATCGTTCGAGAAATGGGCCCCAGATCGTGGACTAATAATATTAGTCTAATATCGTTCCAGAAATGGGCCCCTGGGGGCTTACCGCAAAAACCGAAATTCGTAAATCCGGATTTTTCTCCTTTACTCTAAAGAAGGCGTAATAAGAGAGACAGACAAAGATTCCCGTAATTTGCGAACTTCGATTTACGCGGTTATACCACAGTTCGTGGCCTAATAATATTAGTCTAATATAGTTCGAGAAACGGGCCCCTGATCGTCTCAACGCCCCATATATCATATTTGTATGTAGCCAAATAGTATAAGAAGTAATGTTTGTATTTCCGGCCGTCGCAAGATAACATATCAGCTGATTCCACGCTGTTATTGTTTGAACAAGCTGGCTCTGTTTGCTTTGCCCGTATAAATGTGGTGAAATTATATTTGGTGAAATACGCATTACGATTAACATTTTTATATTATAGTAACTAGGGTTTGCAATCCGGATCCGAAATGTATGAAATTATCCGGATCTGGATCCGGATCCGCGGATCTTCCCATACATTTCGGATCCGTCGTGCGAACCCTAATAGTAACCATTAAAATATAGTAGCCTAAATGATGACTTTATTTGTAATCTCATTTCATAACATAATTAAAACCGGGCAAGTGCGAGTCGGAATCGCGCACGCAGGGTTCCGTAAATATATATAAAAATATAAAAACAAGTAAAGCATGCAAAAAAAAAAAAACAAAAAAAAAACGGTCACCCATCCAAGTACTGACCACTCCCGACGTTGCTTAACTTTGGTCAAAAATCACGTTTGTTGTATGGGAGCCCCATTTAAATCTTTATTTTATTCTGTTTTTAGTATTTGTTGTTATAGCGGCAACAGAAATACATCATCTGTGAAAATTTCAATTGTCTAGCTATCACGGTTCGTGAGATACAGCCTGGTGACAGACAGACGGACGGACGGACGGACGGACAGCGAAGTCTTAGTAATAGGGTCCCGTTTTACCCTTTGGGTACGGAACCCTAAAAACTAGTCTGATGTATTATTCAAAAGGTACAAAATACAGTATGAAGCGGGCCCTTTTTTCAAGATTATTCGTTAAATTTAAATAATCACGATTATTTAGCAGTGGCGCTAGTGTGCACGTTGATGGGCTCGTAATCTTCGTGGGGAAAATGGCACTGAATTTATTTGAACAATTCTAGAAACAACACAGGACGATACGACCACGAAATATTTAACCTCCAATTATACTCTGTATCTTTAGGTATTTCAATAAAAGTAAACAAACTCTACCCTCAAATGGCTCCTTAAGTCAGTTGAGGGTAGATGAAAACATTACACGATCAATAATGTAGGTTACCCCGGCTACACACGTTAACTATAAATCGTAGCGATTAAACTGTGCAGTCCGATTTGCGCAGTTTTATCTACCGTGTGTAACTATGACAAATCGTTACGATAATCGACAACGATTTGTCATACACGGTATAGATAAAACTGCGCAACTCGGACTGCACAGTTTAATCGCTACGATTTATAGTTACGTGTGTAGCTGGCATTAGAGTCAGTACGTTCAGTGACTGATCCAGGCGGTTTTGTATTTGGTTGGTTAATCAATAAATGTTTTAACTACCTACCCGAAAATTTACAAATGATTTGTTTACTTTTATTTAAATATCTAAAGATACAAAATACAAAAAATCCAAAAAATATATTTCGTTACCAGGCATAGATAACACATAGGCTTAACAAAACAGTTTCACTTAAAATATTACAATTTGGTTAGCAGTAGCCCTCACACTAGGTCAAGCCTGTGTCGTGAGGACTCTAGGAAATTCCAGTAGATTTATCAATAAGATGATGCGAAAACAAATACAGAGTATAAGACAGGCCAAACACAGAGAAATAAGTTCCCTTCGTCTGTGTATAAACAAGGCGGCACCTTAGCCTAGTTTTTGTCACGATTAGTAACAGACACCACGGAATTGGGTCGAGAGTTAATGAGTGCCACTCCATGCCACTCGTAGATATGGGTCTTGTGTACCACTTGATTATAAAACCAAACAGATTGCTATTGCAAAACTCTTTATGATTGTAGTATCTGCACCCGCACGGAAAAAAATAAGCTCTAGCAAAGTACCAATTTGGCTTCGTTAAAATTTATAGTTGAATATACCCAAGACTTATTTAAAATGCGGAATTAAGCTTTGTAATTAACAAACAAGCAATTATTGCTAAACGTTCTTGGTTGTTTTATAATAATTTGTTTTCAAATAAGTGTTTTAGTCAGTATAAACGTGTGTTATACGCGCTTTTAATAAATTTAATTGCAATAACTTTACCAACTTACGTTAACCTAAGTTGACTTCTTTGATTTTAATAACGAACTTTGCAGGATCCCTCCGAGCCAAGTCACTCGGTTGTAGACAGCAAAAACTTATTTTACAGTACATATGGTCCTATTTTCCGCACTAGTGCGTGAAATAGCAATTTTCGTGCGTATGTCAAAAGTTTAAAGGGCGATATGTGTACTATAAAACGTTGTACCGATACACGTGCGAATAGGTAATTCGCAACTCGTGTCGATTTAAAACACTCCCTTTGGTCGTGTTTAAATTTATCGCCACTCGTTTCGAATTTCCTCTTTTCCGCACTTGTATCGTAAATAACTATATTTCTAGCCATTTCTTTTTGTCAGTGCGTGTGTGCGATAAGGACAAGGTGAAAAATCCTGCGTAAAAATCTCAAAAATCGAGGTTTCGCACTCGACTGTTTCCTCCTCCAAAACTTAACCAATCGTAACCAAATTTGGAAATCTAAATGATTATGAAATTATCTGTGTAGGACCGTTTTGCTTTTTTGGCTAATGGATATCAGTTTTGAATACTACGCCTCTCATTGCGGCATAGTCAATGAGGCCATTTTGGCCATTTTTGAAGGGCTCTAGCGCCTTAAAAAACAAAAATACCAAAAAAAGCAAAACGATCCGACACAGATATTGACAATATTAATCTGTGTTGAAAAAATCATTGCTCTAGCATCAAAACCCACGGAGGAAACAGTCGAGTACGTTTGTATGGAGAAATAACCACTCCTGTTGGCTCTTAAATTTGTGGGTCACGCCGAACGCTTTCATATGGCAACCCTATTTATGTATGTCAAGATAAACTCTGTAGATTGCGCCTATTCGCGGAAAACACTAATCCTAATTAAGTGCCGTTTTCCTTATCGTTGGATTTGTAGAGATCCGAGTGGGCGAGGGCGTCATGTGTGCACACTAAATAAATAAACTCTTCGAGTGATGGAAAAATATACGGCTTAAACGCTTAGCTTATGTATCTACGTGTGTACAGTCGCCATCAGATATATCGGAGCGGCCAAGGTGCTCACAAATATCTGAGCACGCCTCTATTGTCCAGGCATTAGAGTGCGTGTAGTGGTATACAGGGTGGTCCAAACCTTGACGTCCAAAGTGTGCTATCAGAATATTATACCCCATTAGCCAATTTTTCTTAGTTTTCGAGTTATGAATTTTTAACTTTTAACTTTTGTTAAGAAATTCCGGGGTCGTTTTTTATACGGAAGCACAAGGTCGTTTTTATGAGGAGCGTCACAATAGTTCCGCGGGTTTGGTGAGTTAGGTCGCGATTCTAATTGTGACAGCATCAGAACGATGGCCGATCACATGAGTAACATTAATGTGTTCAGAATCTTATGCAAACGGGGTACGAATTAATTTAGACTTATTGTGTGTGACACACCCGTTAAACGTGTGTGACAGAACACAACAGAACAATGGAATTGGATGCCGGGTTCATAATAATCTTGAAATGCAAACATAATATGTAGTTTTCGTATGAACCTGACTCACAATTACAACAAAGAAAATGTACGTGGTGTTTTAGATTTGACTACAGAATAAATAATAGTACTAAGGTAGAGACGATTCACTCTCTAACAAAACGCGTCTGTTACGATCAGGACAGATATGGCCGCTAGGTGGCGACAGCGCCACGCGCGGCCAATGGCTAGCCAACAAAATTGGTGTGGAACAGATGTACCTACTTGTAGCTACCTGTTGCAAAGCGACGAAATCGCGGAGTGAGCCACGCCTGGCGGGACACCATTTTCTATAGCGCTGTATAGACGCCGACGTTCAAAGGACGCTAGTGTAGGGTAGCCGTTACTATTGAGACAAAAAGCGTTCGAAATATCCCAACTAAAATGACAGTTTGATTGGTCAATTTAAGTAAATAACTAACTGAAATCTATAACGATAACGTATCAAAATCCCAGGACATTTTACTTAAACCCACTGAAACCACATTTTTCACACATTAGGCCGGGGCCGGGATCCTTCCTTTTTAGTGTTCCGTGCAAAACTATGTTCACGGAACACTTATGGGATCACTTCGGTCTTGCAAATCAGTTAAATGCGTTTTTCTCAGAGACCGTTTGACGTAGATACATATTTTTTTAGTGTTCCGTACAAAACTTTATTCACGGAACACTTATTTTAATTGGTAACGTTGTAGGGCATTCCTTAAGAGCCCGACATCCAAACATCCTCAATGAACAACAACTACGGTATTATGCGTACGCGCAGCAATTGTCGCTGATTGGCTGAATTGACGCCAAGCTATCGTGATGAGTAACATGACATTTGACATGACGCTTTTTTCTTTTCCAAATCGCGTTGTTTTTTTTTTCATTTTATTATACTTGACATTGTTAAAAAAATATTTAAGTAATCGATTGCTTATAATGGTTTTAAACTGTGTATTGCTTGACATTTGTATAACTATAATCAATTGTTATTTTCCTATCCGATATTGACGATCATAATATAAATTCGTACTAGACTAGTGCAAAATAATATATATTGTAATTTCATATTATGAAATAAATAATTCTAAATCATTTTTAAAGTGACTCACGAAGGAGGTGGTGTAAAATGTAATGTCATTTGAGCAATAATATAAATTACGATACAAGTGCGAAAAGTAGGAAATTCGCAACGTGTGGCGATAAATTAAAATACGATCGAAGGAATTGTTTTAAATCGACACGAGTGGCGAATTACCTATTCGCACATGTATCGTCCAACGTTACATCGTAAAGTACACTGGCTCTTTAAATTTGCGACATAGACACGTAAAGTGCTAATTGTAGCACTAGTGCGGTAAAGTAGCATTATATGCATCACTGTGAAGAATAATTACTTATCGATCGATACCAACTGTGTAAATACCTAACTTATTACCTGATAAGTAGGTACGCTATGGCCTACTTGTCGTATAATTATAATTTATCGAATTATCAGCTGACATCGATCAAGCGTACGGGCCAAGGTCTAGTTGACTTGTGTTGTTATTGCCACACTGATGAAAGGAAATGTTTTCGCATGTGTGTAGGTAATTCTGTATGTCAGTTTATTCAGCCTACAGATGCATCCACACATTTCAGGCATTTTGACACGTAAAAAAATCTATAATTATAAAATAGTTTTTTCACCACACCAGCTCGGAAAGGCTTACTTTGCACTTCAAAAACTGATAGCAAAGTTGCATTTTATTCACATGTGAGGCAAAGTAATCAAATGCAAATTTTGAGTTGTTTTCTTATGTTTGCTGGCAGAATTGACTTTTAAATGATGATTTTAGATGATAAATATGTAATAACATTCATTTGGATTTGATTTGGTTTGATTTTGTTTGATATTTTACATTTAATATTTGCTTCGGGTTGGTGTGGTGAAAAATTTTGTGTTTCACTTGGGGGCAAATTTTGTTTAACCCTCGTGCTTTGAAACCCTCGCAACGCTCAAGATTCCATTTTTCAAACCACTCGCTACGCTCGTGGTTCAATTTTGGAATCTTTCGCTTGATCGGGTATCAATATTAGCACGAGCGGTTAAACAACAACTTTGCCCCCTTGTAAAACAAATAACTATTGCAAAGCAATGAGACGCTCCTGCAGGCGACGCCATATAAGGGGAGCCGACCCCAAGTAAATGGGATAAGGCTATCAGGAAGAAGAAGAAGAGTTAAATATTGCAAAGCAATAAAAATCAGGATTATTAGATTTATTAGCATGTACTTAAATAAATAATTCTGGTAATCCTGCAAGGAAACGGAAACAGATGCGAAACCAATACCTTCAAACGAGTATTACTTGTTTATATTTCGGGGATCTCGGAAACGGCTCTAACGATTTCGATGAAATTTGCTGTGGGTGTTTTCGGGGGCGATAAATTGTTCTAGCTTTAGCTAGGTCTTATCTCTGGGAAAACGCGCATTTTTGAGTTTTTATAGGTGTTTATAGGTTCTGGGAGACCTATAAATGATTCGTTAAAATGTAACAAGTGTAACACGCAAGATATTACCCTTGTTTACAATTGCAACACAAATGCTTACATATATTTATATACAGAACAACAAAAGCTGTAAACAACTTAGTCACAGTCCTTGAGATGGACGTGTTTATACGAAACTTTCAGGAAAACGACACCGAAAAATAGGACAATTGACTCACTTCGCTTTCCATATAACCACTAATTGAGTAACAACACGTCGGGTGACAAGCAAAAGTCACTAAGTACTATCAAAAAATTAAAGTAACAATGCACTTTATTACACTTGTAACACGGTTTATTGTCCAATAATTTTAATTGTGTTAGTTAGTGACTTTTGCTTGTCACCCGACGCAACACGTGTTGGGAATAACCCTGAATTAGGCGGTCTTGGGTTCAAATTCCGTGGGTAAATATTTGTGGTTTCATCGTACCTTACAGAATAAATAATAGTACTAGATACAGAAGGATCACTCTCTAACAAAACGCGTCTATTACGACAGATATGACCGCTAGGTAATAGGTGACCGATAGGTGTAAAGGCAATTGCGAGCATGCGTCCGTTCACTAGCCATAGTGGTTGCGCGCGGCAACCACTATGGCTAGACACCAAAATTGGTGTGGGCCGCATGTACTTGTAGCGACGTGACGAAATCGCGGAGTGAGCCACACCTGACCTGACATATGACTGCCTTTATTTGCCCGGGCTGCGACATTTCGTACTTTGTCACGATGACTATCAATGTGAACGTCGCTGGGGACCTCATTCTATTGTCACTGTGACAAGGTACGAATTGGTACTGAAATCAATACGACGCAGAATAAATAATAGTACTACCGTACAGAAAGAACTCTTCCTACAAAACCGAAGTTTGACAACGGTTCAGGAACGAATCATGCTTTCCCTTTCTAATGTATGGCACTATTCCTATCGGCTATTTAGGGTTGTCAAATTCATGTCAATATCTTATCTGTGGTCGTGCACGCAAAAGGACCTCAAGTGGTGCCAACCCCAATAATTGCTCGGAGCAATGCTGAGCCGAACAGAGCCGAGAATGCCCGAAAGGAAGAGTGTTCTCACTGCCTGCATAGACAGGTATTTCCCCTTAAAGGTTTTATTGAAGTGTTGATGGCAAATAGGTTAGTTCTAGTCAAAGGTTATACATAATTATATTAATGTCGTCTTGTTGCAAAGAAGGTTTTGCGAACAAGGAAAACAAGTAATGTTCGGAAGCAAAGCTAGCCACAATATTGTCAGTTGACTGTATATATTAGATACTTATTAGTTACTAGGCGTCGCACGCGCACAGCTTATGTAGGCACAAGTGTGTACACTTTAGACCAGTACGGATATGATGGACGTATTTGTCTACGTGACAGCGTGATAAAACGGTGTCCGTCTCTTTCTATCCCGCAGAGTTAAAAAGTGACAGTTGTTTTATCACGTGGATAAATGTGGATAAAGCGATCCATAATAGGCTTGCAGCGGTCGGCAACAAGCGGCCCGCGAACCTCTCGCATGCGGCTCGCGTGCCTCCCTGGCTATTTTGTATGTAATATCACAGATTATATGAGCGCGTGTGGCAACCAACTGGCTTGCTTTTCTACCGTGAACGGTAACAGATTCGTAGGTATAAATCCGAGCTCGCGCAGAGAGTTCCATAGGCCTGGTAGTGGTTATATTAACAAACCACAATGTCTGCTAAAGCATGCTAAAGTCACAAATATTACCAAAGTGCCCGCGTCATCTTCGTTAACTGCTATGTGGCCCTTGGCTGCTAAAAGGTTGCCGACCGCTGCTTTAGACGTAAACAAAAAAAATGTTGTCGTAGACGTAGTACCTCGTACGCTTGTACGTAGATGCTCGTATTTAGGGTTACCAGACCAGATGACAGGAATTTTCCTGACATGTCAGGAATTTTGGCCTTTTGTCAGGAATGGGGACGGAACACGAAAATGTTGGGAATTTTTTAAATTCTCAGTAGAAATTTTTATTACCTTTTTATTTACTTAAATTAATCCAAAAACATTGTAAAAAAAATTTACTCACCAGAATAATACAATTGGACTTTTTGACTATCGTCGGCTCAATCGGGTGGCCATCGCTAACAGCTATTCGAAAATCAGGTATTTTGTCAGGAAATTTTGAATTTGTATCTGGCAACCCTACTCGTATTACGCTTAATGATAGGCTGTTTACGTAATCAACACATCAGGCAGAACAAACAATGCTATTAATTAAAAAAAAAACGTTTGAATGGCTAAGAGCGATCATAAGCCAGATCAAGTATGGAATGTTTTATTGGAAATATCCTCCTCTTTTATAATATTAATTCTGCTTTCTTAAATATTAATACTCTTTGAGATATTGGGGAACTATAAAATATATGTACTTTTCCCCCTTTTTTGTTTGTGACTTTTGATATTTTTTGTGCGTGTGAAGGACAGACAGTAACAGTATATTTGATTAGAAAAATGTTTGATTTTTTTATTCGCTTTTTTTACTTTTTAAAAGGGCCCCTAAATCTTTTGTGCCCAAGGGCCCCAGCATAGTTTAAGACGGCCCTGCTAATACACGCTTCGGATACATTTTTCTAGGCATCATGACGAATCTAATGAGGCATCACACGTATTTTTAGGAGTAGTATCTCTATTTTTCACCGTTTTCAGTTTCTCATGTACTTTATAAGACAAAGATAATAAACAACTCGCTCTTAATCACTGCATCCTCCCGCTCCAAGCAATATTAATCATCATCATACCACCCTTTATCGCCCACTACTGAGCATAGGCTTCTCTTAAATATATTTTAAGCTTTTCCTTAGGGGTCATCCATTAATTACGTCACACGAATTTCTAGGTTTTTTGACCCCTCCCCCCTCCTTGTCACACTTGGTCACATTTGGCAAACCCCTCCCCCCTAATGTGACGTCACATTTTTTCTACGAAATCGCCAAATCGAATTAATTAAGTACCTAAGTATTATTAATATTTTATCAAAATATTTTTGACGATATAAATATTAGTAATTTTATAACCCAAAACTGCATAGGAAAGAAAATTAAACGAATAAAAACGATTATTGTTTTAAAAACTTGTTATTTAAATGTACATTGAATAAAATAATTTAAATAAATTTTCGGTTACTGATGAAGTTAAAGTGACGTCACAAAGTTTGTGTCTCCCCCCTCCCGCATGTCACAATGTCACATTTTCTTGACCCCCTCCCTCCCCCTAAGCGTGTGATGTAATTAATGGATGACCCCTTAAGACTACGTTTTCAGAGTCAAAATGAACAATCTTCATACAGTAATCTATACTTCTTGTTTAACAACTTATCCTTCAGCCAAACAAATATGAACTCTATCACCAGGTCATAAGGACGGAATGTACCGCAAATGTCACATAGGTGTCAAGTTGACATTGCATGAGTACGTAGTTATAGTTGTTAGTGTGTTGTTGATGTTTATTTATTAATGATAGATCGTTACTTTATATGGGGATGTTGAAATCTGATTTAGAATCCTTTGTTCATTGTCTTTGCAATGTAAGTAATAAGTGTAATAACACAGAATTAGTAATAGCACCACAGAATAAATAATAGTACTAGGTACAGAAGACTCGCTCTCTAACAAAACGCGTCTGTTACGATCAGCACAGATATGGCCGCTAGGTGGCGACAGCGCCACGCGCGGCTTATGGCAAACCCCAAAATTGGGGTCGAACGGATGGAGTTTTAGCTACCTGTAGCGAAGCGACGAAATCGCGAAGTGAGTCAGGCCTGATAGCACTACCGTACAGAAAGGACACTTCCTACAAAATCGAAGTTTGAGAGCGATTCAGGGACCAATCATGATATCCCTTTCCTTAGGACACTATCCCTTTCGACTATTTAGGGTTGTCAAAATTCAAGTAATTATCTTATCTGTGGTCGAGCACGCAAAGGGACATCAAGTTGTGTCAATCCTAATAATTGCTCGGAGCAATGCTTAGCCGAACGGAGCCGAGTTTGCCCGAAGTGAGGAGTAATAAGCAGTACAGATGTAGTACATAGTTATTTTCCATCGTTATTTCACGGAAACGAACGTGTCTTGCTATTTCAGTCAGTCTCGGTACAAAAAGTACTGAGGTTGACTGAAGTAGTGACAAATACGAACGTTTCCGAGAATACGATGGAAAACAATTATGCACTACATCTGTAGCTAAGCCAACAAAGTGCTTAAAATATTTAATGTACACAGAAATGAGTCACACAAACATAGTCTCCGCCGTACAATTGCCCACGCTGGTAACTGTACATCGTTGGACCTTATTACAAAAGGCATAAGGTCCACCAATGGACAGTTAAGTTTGTTGCTGTTCTGTTAGTACAGTCACCATCAGATATATCCGAGCGGCTAAGGCACTCACAAACATCTGAACACGCCCCTATTGTCAAGGCGTTAGACTGCGTGTTCAGATATTGTGAACACCTTGGCCGCTCCGATATATCTGATGGCGACTGTACAATGAAAGTGACACTCTCATTTTAAAACGACACTCAGTCTATTGTACTCAGTGTTATATTTGTCTGCCGCACTTCATCAATTATCATCTACTCAAAGGTTTACTGGAAGAAATCCCTTAAAGGTATAAGTTCGCCTTTGTAATGCCTATCCTGTGCCATAAATTTGTGTTTTGTACAATAAAGAGTTTATACATACATACTGAAATAACATGAATATCAATATTAGTACGTTCATAATACATTCCCTGGACATAAATTCTTCTATGATTTTCTATCAATATTATGACATAATCAGTTATAACATTTATAGGTTTGTGATAAGAAATTGATTTAGCTTTGATATAGGTAGCTTTGAAATGTGATTATTATTTAATACCTTCTTGATAATTCAATATAATGAAGTTAAATGTGGTAATTCAACATAACGCATTTGTGGTAATAAAAGATAATGGAATAGAAAATCAAAATCGAACTACTCTGTAAAAAGTTATGCGTGGTCATACATAAAAAAAAAATATACGCCTCGACTTGAGAACCTCCTCCGTTTTTTTCGTCGGTTAATTAGAAATTACATTCATATATCAAATCCATTTTATGATGTAAATGTAAATTTATTTTAGGGTGGTATTCCACCAGTGTGATTTCTTTGTATAATGTCAGTGCATCTCACTCTCTCATTAAAGCAAAATGTGAGACACAATACACATTGGACAAAGAAATTGTACAGCTGGAATATGACCCTTAGTTACAGAAAATCAATCAAATTTTAAATGAAAAGGCACAAGGATTGTCTTATAGTTCGTTTTTTTAGCATTAGAAGAACTTGCAAGAAGGTAAGCGATCTTGACATGTCTTTTAATTGAAAAACGCGTTATAAAAATATAAAACGATTACTTATGAAAGCAGAAGAATATAAATGATCGTATTAGATTCATAATTGTTACATATAAGCCGTAACTTATTTTTAAAATGTGTTTTTCAATTAAAAGACACATCAAGATTGTTTATCTAATTTCTAATGCTAAAAAAAACGAAGTATAGCTATGTACAGTCATCCATATATATTTCATAATCAAGGATCAGCCGGCCTAGCCAAGGTTACAATCGCTATCGCTTCGACAGCGAAAAGCATTATGTCTCTCTATCACTCTTCCATATAAGTGCGACAGTGACAGTTGCGTTTCGATCGCTACGGAGCGTAAGCGATCGGCATCTTGGCTACGCGGCCAGGTCTATATTGTCACAGATTAAATAGATAAAGATAGAAGTAAGTATGATGAGTACACTCAAGTGTAAAAATATGGGTGCATTAAATTTACTAAAAATTTGGTCCCATAGTTCTTAATTCTCTGACGTAAGAGCTATGGGACATATTTTTGAGTATGTGTGCACCCATATTTTTACACTTGACTGTAGGGTTGCCAACTTTTTTTGGTGGAATATAGTATTTTCCAGAATAATAAAAATATAGTACATTTCAAAAAAATATAGTACTTTTAGATAAAATACTAAACATGAGTGTAATATAGGTATGTTTAATCGGAAATACAGTATTTTAGCGTAATATATATTTTGCCAAAGTATATAATATAGTAATATAGTATAAAAATATAGTACAATACTATATAATATAGTATGGTTGGCAACCCTACTTGACTGTACAAATCTTTTATTATAAACATATTGTTATCTTTATAAAATATGTATGTTAAAGATGCCAATTCTGTATAATGTATAGTAATGTATTTATAGCATTGGATGCTTCTCCATTTTCTAATTATTCATTGTGATGACATGTGAAATATTTTTTGGTTATCAAAACTTTTGCATCATATATTTGGTTGTGGTCATTAAAATAATTGAATAACATAATATTTTAATAGCTGTACAGTTGTTTAAATGTCCGAATATATGAGCGTTCATTCAAGTTAATTATGTGTTTAGTTTAACGAGTAACTACTTGGTTGTCTTCTTTACGCATTACGAACAAAGAACAGAGGCCTAACAAAACATTAATGTAACAACTAGCTATTAACAAAATATATAAACGTTCAAAATAATAAACATAAAACACTCACCGATATGTATTGAGCTTTCTAAAAAATCAAAAGCACGAATGATCAAAGTGCAAAAAAACCATGACACCACAACACGAAATATATTTTCTTATAAATCACTGGCACAAATATCACACACTATTCGCTTCAATGGAGTTTTCCACCCCTCCAGCGAGCGCTCGGGACGCGACAACACCGTATCATCCTTTGACAATGAATGAAACGAAATGAAAGCAAGCTGTCTGAAAATTGTCATTCATGTAGTACTAAGGACATCGACCTCAAGCTAATGTCCATAACAAACGATAATGCGCCATCATTTAAAGACAAACAGAATAGTGCAACCGGCTCCGAGTCCTATAAAACAATATCATTACTGCTCGAAGATTAATTTCATGTATAATAACTCAGTCAGCTGTTTTTGAAATTCATTAAAATCGGCGCAAATCTGCCATTTTGAATTGATTCATTTTTTTAAATGTTGCCAGTTGTGTCATACTGTCATACGTCAATATTCGTTTCAGTTTAAGGAGACGTATTTGTTCTGAATAAAGTTATGTCAGTTAGAAAAATGAGTTTCTATGAAAAAAAATTGCTGTAATTTTTAATGTTAAGACATTTTGTTTGATTTATAATAATAAATACCAGGGCCCAGTTTTATAAAGTTACAAGTTACAAGTTTACAGGCGTTTACTGGCAACACTTGCTCCGTTTTTTACAATTTGCGTTTTATAAAAGTACTGTGTTACAATTTTACAGGTTACAGGTACAAGTGCCTGTAGCTCAACCATAGACGAAAATACGGGAGTTTTATAGTTTTAAACTCATAATCGAACAGGCGTTTTATAAAAAAATTGTAAATTACAAGTGTAGATTGGTACACTTGTAACAAAAACTTACATACGTCTTGAGTCCTGTAACATCACAACAGCAGTTACTTGTAGAGTCTGTGCGGAAAGTGAAGAGTCGTGGGATTTGAGGGCGCGCCAGTGTTATTTTATGGTTTTTGCTATGCTGACAACACTGGTCACGTGATTATAGTACGACACTAAAGGTCATGATACTTGAATCCCTTTTGTTCCGGTTTTTTACCACGGCTTACTAAACGGAGCCTGGTGGTGGTGTCGGCTCGTCAACTCAATCCTCTGATTTAGCGCAGGCACTAGTTTTCTTTTTAAAACACACCTGTAGATACTAAAAAGTGACAGTGCGATTGACAAAACTGCTAAAACTAATTAAGAATCTGCCCAATACAACTGTAATTTTAGTACCAAACAAGATAGAGTCTCATTTATGTACTGCCTAATCTGTGCAGTCCAACAGTTATTAAAACCGGGTAGATCGGGTAGAAATTGGGCAATAGAACTGTAATTTTATCTGGGATATATTTCACCCATTGTAAACTTGACTTGTAATGTATGTGTACATTATATATGAATATGAATATGAATAAAAATAGTGCATAAGTAGGTAGGCCTTATTGGGATATGTCCGGTTCTCTCATCTCACGATATTTTACTTTGCCGAAAAGTCACTGCTAAATATGAAATATAATTTCGTAACTAACAGAACCTACAAATAAAGAAATATTTTATTACAAAAAGTTTTATTCAGAACCTAGTAAACGAACTTACAAATAAAGAAATATTTTATTAGAAAAAGTTTTATTCTTTATAATCGATCTCAGAATTAAAATATTCAATGTCACTTATGTTTGAGCTAGCTTCAGAACAACCAGGGACACTCATAGAACTATCTTCATCTGAACTGGATGTGCTTGAATCCGGCACGTAGATTACGAATTCTTGCATATCACCTACTTAGCGGTCTTTTATTCGAGATACCGTAGGTACTTTTACACAATCCTGAAAAAGAAATTACATATAAATATGCATAAAATAGCAAGTATCAAGACTATTTGTCAGTTATTTTAAAGATCATGAATGACCTGCATATTTATGAAAATTAATATATTTTGAATGAATATACTTACCGATTATGTACCGGAGACAAGTTACTTAGGGGGCTTATTAAATAGGTAGTTATTTAATATTAAATACAACATCAATACCCGCGACTAGCGGAAACACGTTCCGCGACTTTTGTAAGTCGATAGTCGGCTTTTAGCCGTTGTCTTCCCGCTGACAAAACCGAACAATGTTAAATATAATTTTCCTTGTGGTTTTATGTACGGTTTTATCGTGTTTTGAAAATATTATATATATAAAACTTGCGGTTTTTGTTAATAAAAATATACAATGACAGAAGTTTGTTTACTTTTTACAAGACAGGTGTCAAAGGTTTGATTGCCATATAAAATTTAAAATGTTAGTTCCCGTTTCTGCCACGACTCTTCTCTTTCCGCACAGACTCTAGACACGTTTTCTGAGAGATTTTAAACTTTACTCTTTATTGTTAAGCACCAACGCCAACGATTGTGCCAGGGCATGCATACTTTTCCATGCACTGACCTTATCAGTTTTTGTTAATGTATCTGAAATATATAGTAAATAGGAAATAAAGTGACAATATATTTGATATTGATTTTATTGACGATTCGTTTTATTTTATCTACTAGGAAATGGAAAGGGATTATTGCCGATATTTGTCGTTGATTTATTAGCATTCGTCTCTTTATATAAGTATAGTGCATTCACATTATGGTAAAGTGTACTATTCATAATTTTCGATACACACCGTATTTATCTTTGAGCTGCTAACCGAAACGATACATTTTAATGTAAGAATGTGAAAGAGTACCTACTTATTTACATGTTATTTACTTATTACGTAAATATTTAATTAAATCTAACTTAATCTGAATCTGAAAACGGCCCAAAAAGTATATCCTTGGCATGGAATGCCGCTCTCAACCACTCGATTTTTCCTTCATTTCTGGCCATTTTTCTAGTAATTAATATTTTACAGCAAACAAAAACACATAATTTAGTAGAGAACCGAGTATCTATGACACACGTTTTTTTTTAAAATAGTGATGTCCTTCACACCTGTAGATTTCACATGTAATCGAGATTGACCGTGGTTCTTTACAACTGTAATTATTTATGTGTATTTATAAAACACATGTAGCCGTTCACAGTGCATTACAGGTGCCTGTAGCCTGTACTCTTGTAACCTGTAACTTGTAACTTTATAAAACTGGGCCCAGGCAAATACCGGCATATTCAATTTATTAATCAATACTTATAAATCTTCTTAATCGTGTCGTTAGTGATGGCAAAAATGCTTGACTGAGCGGTAAATTTCAAAATATAACCAAAAAATATCGTACTCCAAGGCTACCTTGCTATTGTTTCAATCACATTAAGGAAAATGTTTACAAACATTCAAAACTACTACTTGATTAGGCAGTAAGTAATTTGCAGTCATTAATACAGGATCAGGAAGCAAAAGTTAGTTACAAATGTTTAAGTTGTGTTTAATAATAACGTTTCTAAATTATTTTCCTATAAATTATGCAAGTTCAATAGAAAGTGATGTAGATTACTTGCCGCATTATGTTTCCGATTTAGCTATGAGCTCCGATCTAGAGCAACAATTGAAAAAAAAGCTTGATCAAAAAAAGAAAAGGGAAGAGAGACTTCACAAATTAAACGCACATATAGCTAAAGACACTGAATATTTTGAGGAAATACCTCATTTTGCAGTAAACAGTTTGAAGCGTTTAAGGGGCAAGCAATCAAGAATTGAAAATGCTTTCAAAAAAATTGTAGGGATGATTGGAGTCAAGTATACGTACAAAAGGGATTCTGACTGGAGGACATGGAGAGAAGTAACTTATCCAAAAAAGAAAAAGGAAGTAATATGTTACAGGTGTCAAAATATCGTAAAACCTGAAAGTAATTGTAGCAACTGTCACGTAGGCGGATATTGGGTAAGTTATTCATATGCAGCTAATAAAATTATATTTAGGTAGTGTGTGTGAACCTAGCATATCAAGTGCTAGCATCTCAAACTTTTATGAGAGTTCTAGTAGCATCCCTAATAGTTCTACAGTTCTAGATGGTTTTTTTTAATAGTTCTGCTCATTTTCGCGAAAAAAATGAAATTTTAAAATGAGATGCTAACTTCACATTTTGACACTCCAGCATCCCAGCCATTACCCACTCCACAGCCTCGAAATAGCATTTAAATGAAAGATACTAACATTTCTAGACGATATATAATGAGTTCTAGTCAAAACTGTAAAAAAATTTTTTTCATATATGTATGGGACACGGACATGAAAAATAATTCTAGGTAAATTTTGATTAATGCTAAGTTTGAGCAAAAATCCGAGTTTTGACAACCAGCATCTCAGCAGTTCTGGATAGCGAGCTCCCACGTGCACAAGAATAACCACAGTTCTATCTTCTAGAAGGAAATTTGACATAGTTTTGATAGACTATGTCCGAAAATAGTCTCGAAATCGAGTAAATGCTAAGTTCTGAGCGTAGCATCCCAGCCAATGCAGGTCTGATACCCAGCATCTCAGCAATTCTGGATAGCCAGTTCCCTAGTGCACTAAAATAACCACAGTTCTATCTTCTAGAAGGAAATTTAGCAGATTTTTGGAGGATTATGTTTGAAATAGTGTCGAAATAGCCTGACAATAGCCTCGAAATCGAGTAAATGCTAAGTTCGGAGCTGGCATCCCAGCCAATGCGGGCTAGATACCTAGCATCTCAGCAGTTCTGGATAGTCAGCCCCCTAGAGCACTAGAATAACCACAGTTCTATCTTCTAGAAGGAAATTTGACAGAGTTTTGGAGGATTATGTTTGAAATAGTCTCGAAATCGAGAAATAGCTAAGTTCGGAGCTTAGCATCCCAGCCAATGCGGGCTGGATACCTAGCATCTCACCAGTTCTGGATAGCAAGCACCCTAAAGCATTAGAATACATGCCGTTCTATCTTCTAGAACGAAATTTGGCAAAGTTTTGAAAGATAGCCTTTCAAAACTCCAAAAAAGTATCAAAATCGAGGAATTGCTAAGTTCGGAACTTAGCATCCCAGTCAATGCAAGCCATACACCCAGCATCTCAGCAGTTCTGGATAGCCAACTCCCTAGAGCACTAGAATAACCACAGTTCTATCTTCTAGAAGGAAATTTGACAGAGTTTCGATAGACTATGTCCGGGAATAGTATCGAAGTCTCGAAATCGACTAAATGCTAAGTTGTGAGCTTAGCATCCCAGCTAATGCAAGTCTGATACCCAGCATCTCAGCAGTTCTGGATAGCTAGCTCTCTATTGCTCTAGAAAAACTACAGTTCTATCTTCTAGAAGGAAATTTGACAGAGTTTTGATAGACTATGTCCGGAAATAGTATCGAAGTCTCGAAATCGACTAAATGCTAAGTTCTGAGCGTAGCATCCCAGCCAATGCAGGTCTGACACCCAGCATCTCAGCAGTTCTGGATAGCCAACTCCCTAGAGCACTAGAATAACCACAGTTCTATCTTCTAGAAGGAAATTTGACAGAGTTTCGATAGGTAAGTTTTACTGCGGCTGAAGTCAGACAAGTGATAAAATCTATGTCAAAAGGAAAATCTCCGGGTCATGATGGTCTCAGCGTCGAGCACCTCCAGTTCGCGGGTCCCCACCTCGCAAGAACACTTGCTGTGCTCTATACCCTCTGTGTAAGCCACTCATATTTACCGCCTGAGCTCATACGCACGGTAGTGGTGCCTATTGTGAAAAATAAGACGGGAGATCTGTCCAATACTAGTAACTACAGGCCGATATCCCTGGCCACTATCATAGCTAAAGTGTTTGACGGCTTGCTGAACGCACGATTGCAACAACACCTGCAGCTGCATGACAACCAATTTGGGTTTCGGCCCGGACTTTCCACCGAAAGTGCCATCTTGTGTTTAAAGCATGTCGTCAGATACTACACAGATCGAGAAACTCCTATCTATGCCTGTTTCCTTGACCTGTCGAAGGCGTTTGACCTGGTTTCATACGATATCTTGTGGAAAAAACTCAAGGAAATTAATGTTCCGTGGGAGTTAATACAAATTTTCAAACACTGGTATGGAAATCAGGTCAACGCTGTTAGATGGGCAGGTACATACTCTGACTGGTATAGGCTGGAGTGCGGTGTTAGGCAGGGGGGGCTGACGTCACCCTCGCTTTTTAATGTATATATTAACTCACTCATCGAGGAGCTTAGCGGTCAACATGTTGGCTGCCATGTGGACGACATAGCAGTCAACAATATAAGTTACGCGGACGACATGGTCCTGCTGAGCGCCTCGGTGTGTGGGTTAAGGAAATTGCTGAGTACCTGTGAAAAGTATGCCTCAGATCATGGGTTGATATATAATGTAAATAAATCCGAATACATGGTTTTTGGCAGGGGGAATCAAGTGCCTACTAGTGTGCCGGAGGTTAAATTGTATGGTTCTCCACTAAATAGAGTGCAGCAATTTAAATACTTGGGGCATATACTTACTCCGAGTCTTAAAGACGATAGTGATATGGAAAGGGAGCGTAGGGCGCTGTCAGTGAGAGCCAATATGTTAGCCCGCAGGTTTGCTCGTTGCTCCAACGAAGTTAAAAAAACGCTTTTTAAAGCTTATTGCACATCTTTTTACACGAGCAGCCTGTGGGTAAACTACACTCGAAAAACGTACTCAGCCCTACGCGTACAATATAATAATGCGTTCAGGATGCTGATGCGGCTGCCCCGCTGCTGCAGCGCATCGGGGATGTTTGCAGAGGCGAGAGTTGACTGCTTTTATGCAACAATTAGAAAGAAATGCGCGTCCCTGGTGCGGAGGGTGCGGGATAGCCGCAACAGCATCCTGGCCATGATAGCGGATAGGATTGATTGTCCATTTATACGGCATTGCTGCAGTTTGCACATCACCAACTATGCACAAGTGGTCGAGTGATGTGCGCACTGTTGCAATGGAGTATTTATTTAGTTATTAATGTACAAATACCATAGATATAAGAATACTAACCTAGATTATAAGTATTGTGTTACTAACCATGTATTACTATGTATTATGAATCTTTGTTATTTGAAATAAATGATTATTGATAGACTATGTCCGGAAATATTATCGAAGTCTCGAAATCGAAAAATAGCTTAGTTCTGAGCTAGCATCCCAGCCAATGCGGGTCAAACACCCAACATCTCAGCAGTTCTGGATAGCCAGCTCCCTAGAGCACTAGAATATTCACAGTTCTATCTTCCAGAAGGAAATTTGACAGAGTTTTGATAGGCTATGTCCGAAAATAGTCTCGAAATCGAGTAAATGCTAAGTTCTGAGCTAGCATCCCAGCCAATGCGGGTCAAACACCCAGCATCTCAGCAGTTCTGGATAGCCAGCTTCCTGGAATACTAGAATAAACACAGTTCTATCTTCTAGAAGGAAACTTGACAGAGTTCTGATAGACTATGTCCGAAAATAGTATCGAAATCGACTAAATGCTAAGTTCTGAGCGTAGCATCCCAGCCAATGCAGGTCTGATACCCAGCATCTCAGCAATTCTGGATAGGCAGTTCCTTAGTGCACTAAAATAACCACAGTTCTATCTTCTAGAAGGAAATTTGGCAGAGTTTTGGAGGATTATGTTTGAAATAGTCTCGAAATCGAAAAATAGCTAAGTTCGGAGCTTAGCATCCCAGCCAATTCGGGCTGGATACCTAGCATCTCAGCAGTTCTGGATAGCAAGCACTCTAAAGCATTAGAATACATGCAGTTCTATCTTCTAGAACGAAAGTTGGCAAATTTTTGAAAGATAGTCTTTCAAAACTACAAAAAAGGATCGAAATCGAGGAGTTGCTATGTTCTGAGCTTGGCATCCCAGCCAATGCAGGTCTAATACCCAGCATCTCAGCATTTCTGGATAGCCAGCTCCCTAGAGCCCTAGAATAATCACAGTTCTATCTTCTAGAAATAAATTTGACGGAGTTTTGATAGACTATGTCCGAAAATAGTCTGAAAATCGAGTAAATGCTAAGTTCTGTGCGTAGCATCCCAGCCAATGCAAGTCTGATACCCAGCATCTCAGCCGTTCTGGATAGTCAGCTCCCTAGAGCACTAGAATAACCACAGTTCTATCTTCTAGAAGGAAATTGGACAGAGTTTTGATAGACTATGTCCGAAAATGGTATCGAAATTGAGTAAATGTTAAGTTCTTAGCTTAGCATCCCAGCCAATGCAGGTCTGATACCCAGCATCTCAGAAGTTCTGAATAGCTAAAACCCTAGTGCTCTAGAATAATTACAGTTCTATCTTCTAGAAGGAAATTTGACAGAGTTTTGATAGACTATCTTCGAAAATAGTCTCGAAATTGAGTAAATGCTAAGTTCTGAGCGTAGCATCCCAGCCAATGCAGGTCTGACACCCAGCATCTCAGCAGTTCTGGATAAGCAGCTCCCTAATGTACTAGAATAACCACAGTTCTATCTTCTAGAACGAAATTTGGCAGAGTTTTGGGGGATTATGTTTGAAATAGTCTCGAATCTAGAATTAGCTAAGTTCGGAGCTTAGCATCCCAGCCAATGCGGGCTAGATACCTAGCATCGCAGCAGTGCTGGATAGCAAGCACCCTAGTGAATTAGAATACATGCAGTTCTATCTTCTAGAACGAAATTTAGCAAAGTTTTGAAAGATAGTCTTTCAAAACTCCGAAAAAAGTATCGAAATAGAGGAATTGCTAAGTTCTGAACTTAGCATCCCAGCCAATGCAGGTCAGACACCCAGCATCTCAGCAGTTCTGGATAGCCAACTCCCTAGAGCACTAGAATAACCACAGTTCTATCTTCTAGAAGGAAATTTGACAGAGTTTCGATAGACTATGTCCGGAAATAGTATCGAAGTCTCGAAATCGACTAAATGCTAAGTTGTGAGCGTAGCATCCCAGCCAATGCAGGTCTGATACCCAGCATCTCAGCAATTCTGGATAGGCAGTTCCTTAGTGCACTAAAATAACCACAGTTCTATCTTCTAGAAGGAAATTTGGCAGAGTTTTGGAGGATTATGTTTGAAATAGTCTCGAAATCGAAAAATAGCTAAGTTCGGAGCTTAGCATCCCAGCCAATTCGGGCTGGATACCTAGCATCTCAGCAGTTCTGAATAGCAAGCACTCTAAAGCATTAGAATACATGCAGTTCTATCTTTTAGAACGAAAGTTGGCAAATTTTTGAAAGATAGTCTTTCAAAACTACAAAAAAGGATCGAAATCGAGGAGTTGCTAAGTTCTGAGCTTGGCATCCCAGCCAATGCAGGTCTAATACCCAGCATCTCAGCATTTCTGGATAGCCAGCTCCCTAGAGCCCTAGAATAATCACAGTTCTATCTTCTAGAAATAAATTTGACGGAGTTATGATAGACTATGTCCGAAAATAGTCTGAAAATCGAGTAAATGCTAAGTTCTGTGCGTAGCATCCCAGCCAATGCAAGTCTGATACCCAGCATCTCAGCCGTTCTGGATAGTCAGCTCCCTAGAGCACTAGAATAACCACAGATCTATCTTTTAGAAGGGAATTTGACAGAGTTTTGATAGACTATCTCCGAAAATAGTCTCGAAATCGAGTAAATGCTAAGTTCTGAGCGTAGCATCCCAGCAAATCCAGGTCTTACACCCTGCATCTCAGCAGTTCTGGAAAGGCAGCTCTCTAGTGCACTAGAATAACCACAGTTCTATCTTCTAAAACCAAATTTGGCAGAGTTTTGGAGGATTATGTTTGAAACAGTCTCGAAATCGAGAAATAGCTAAGTACGGAGCTTAGTATCCCAGCCAATGCGGGCTGGATACCTAGCATCTCACCAGTTCTGGATAGCAAGCACCCTAAAGCATTAGAATACATGCCGTTCTATCTTCTAGAACGAAATTTGGCAAAGTTTTGAAAGATAGCCTTTCAAAACTCCAAAAAAGTATCAAAATCGACGAATTGCTAAGTTCGGAACTTAGCATCCCAGTCAATGCAAGCCATACACCCAGCATCTCTGCAGTTCTGGATAGCCAACTCCCTAGAGCACTAGAATAACCACAGTTCTATCTTCTAGAAGGAAATTTGACAGAGTTTCGATAGACTATGTCCGGAAATAGTATCGAAGTCTCGAAATCGACTAAATGCTAAGTTGTGAGCTTAGCATCCCAGCTAATGCAAGTCTGATACCCAGCATCTCAGCAGTTCTGGATAGCTAGCTCTCTATTGCTCTAGACAAACTACAGTTCTATCTTCTAGAAGGAAATTTGACAGAGTTTTGATAGACTATGTCCGGAAATAGTATCGAAGTCTCGAAATCGACTAAATGCTAAGTTCTGAGCGTAGCATCCCAGCCAATGCAGGTCTGA
Source organism: Cydia fagiglandana (assembly GCF_963556715.1). Classification (NCBI taxonomy): domain Eukaryota; kingdom Metazoa; phylum Arthropoda; class Insecta; order Lepidoptera; family Tortricidae; genus Cydia; species Cydia fagiglandana. The sequence continues at coordinate 3,979,183 of NC_085957.1, forward strand.
CACCCAGCATCTCAGCAGTTCTGGATAGCCAACTCCCTAGAGCACTAGAATAACCACAGTTCTATCTTGTAGAAGGAAATTTGACAGAGTTTCGATAGACTATGTCCGGAAATATTATCGAAGTCTCGAAATCGAAAAATAGCTTAGTTCTGAGCTAGCATCCCAGCCAATGCGGGTCAAACACCCAACATCTCAGCAGTTCTGGATAGCCAGCTCCCTAGAGCACTAGAATATTCACAGTTCTATCTTCCAGAAGGAAATTTGACAGAGTTTTGATAGGCTATGTCCGAAAATAGTCTCGAAATCGAGTAAATGCTAAGTTCTGAGCTAGCATCCCAGCCAATGCGGGTCAAACACCCAGCATCTCAGCAGTTCTGGATAGCCAGCTTCCTGGAATACTAGAATAAACACAGTTCTATCTTCTAGAAGGAAACTTGACAGAGTTCTGATAGACTATGTCCGAAAATAGTATCGAAATCGAGTAAATGCTAAGTTCTGAGCGTAGCATCCCAGCCAATGCAGGTCTGATACCCAGCATCTCAGCAATTCTGGATAGGCAGTTCCTTAGTGCACTAAAATAACCACAGTTCTATCTTCTAGAAGGAAATTTGGCAGAGTTTTGGAGGATTATGTTTGAAATGGTCTCGAAATCGAGAAATAGCTAAGTTCGGAGCTTAGCATCCCAGCCAATGCGGGCTGGATACCTAGCATATCAGCAGTTCTGGATAGCAAGCACCCTAAAGCATTAGAATACATGCAGTTCTTTCTTCTAGAACGAAATTTTGCAAATTTTTGAAAGATAGTCTTTCAAAACTACAAAAAAGTATCCAAATCGAAGAATTGCTTAGTTCTGAGCTTGGCATCCCAGCCAATGCAGGTCTAATACCCAGCATCTCAGCATTTCTGGTTAGCCAGCTCCTTAGAGCCCTAGAATAATCTCAGTTCTATCTTCTAGAAAGAAATTTGACAGAGTTTTGATAGACTATGTCCGAAAATAGTCTGAAAATCGACTAAATGCTAAGTTGTGAGCTTAGCATCCCAGCTAATGCAGGTCTGATACCCAGCATCTCAGGAGTTCTGGATAGCTAGCTCTCTAGTACTCTAGAAAAACTACAGTTCTATCTTCTAGAAGGAAATTTGACAGAGTTTTGATAGACTATCTCCGAAAATAGTCTCGAAATCGAGTAAACGCTAAGTTCTGAGCTAGCATCCCAGCCAATGCGGGTCAAACACCCAGCATCTCAGCAGTTCTGGATAGCCAGCTCCCTGGAGTGCTAGAATAAACACAGTTCTATCTTCTAGAAGGAAACTTGACAGAGTTCTGATAGACTATGTCCGAAAATAGTATCGAAATCGAGTAAATGCTAAGTTCTGAGCTAGCATCCCAGCCAATGCAAGTCTGATACCCAGCATCTCAGCATTTCTGGATAGCCAGCTCCTTAGAGCCCTAGAATAATCTCAGTTCTATCTTCTAGAAAGAAATTTGACAGAGTTTTGATAGACTATGTCCGAAACTAGTCTGAAAATCGAGTAAATGCTACGTTCTGTGCATAGCATCCCAGCCAATGCAAGTCTGATATCCAGCATCTCAGCAGTTCTGGATAGGCAGCTCCCTTGAGCACTAGAATAACCACAGTTCTATCTTCTAGAAGATAATTTGACAGAGTTTTGACAGACTATGTCCGACTATAGCCTCGAAATAGAAGAAGAAGATAGAACTGTGTTTATTCTAGTACTCCAGGGAGCTGGCTATCCAGAACTGCTGAGATGCTGGGTGTTTGACCCGCATTGGCTGGGATGCTAGCTCAGAACTTAGCGTTTACTCGATTTCGAGACTATTTTCGGAGATAGTCTATCAAAACTCTGTCAAATTTCCTTCTAGAAGATAGAACTGTAGTTTTTCTAGAGCACTAGAGAGCTAGCTATCCAGAACTCCTGAGATGCTGGGTATCAGACCTGCATTAGCTGGGATGCTAAGCTCACAACTTAGCATTTAGTCGATTTTCAGACTAGTTTCGGACATAGTCTATCAAAACTCTGTCAAATTTCTTTCTGGAAGCACAGAATAAGTAATAGTATTATCATACAGAACGGACACGCACCGCCCCGCCCCGACTCGGATTACCTCGCCCCGCGACTGAGTTCTGACGGACTCCTGACGTACGCTCAGTTCGGCTAGCGACGCCGCGACGCGATGACGCAACGTTAAAAATGCCGGTGTATTGTGCGATGTACGGGTAGTACGGATACCTACTTATTGTAGAAATGAATAATAATATAGTTTTCCAAAGAGACGAAATATGTATCAGTAAATAAGGCTATACTTTTGCGTAAAAATAATAATATCATATGAATTAAAACCCGTTCGTTGAATTTGTGAATGTTAAGCCAACATTTAATATTTAAAGTACCTAAGGTAACTAGACCTTCTACACAGATATTTCTCGTAAATGTTTTATTTTTAGTTTAACACTCTTTTCACAAAAAAGAACTTGTTGGTCGCGGGACATTCGCGTTTGATTTTTAATTTAATTTTAAGAATTTAAGAAATAATTTACATAATTATTTCTTAAAATGTTATATAAAATAATCAATAGCCATCAACAATAAGGTACATTTAATAATGGCGTGTTGAAAGTTCAAGTACGTGCAGGACTATAAACTGACAAAACCAATTCAACAATTGGAGCGAAATAAAACATAAACCTATATTTTGTTTTTTTACGTATTTCGGTCGAATTATGCAACGCAGCGGGCCGCTCGTCGATACTATTACTAATACTATTACTTATTCTGTGTCGTCGTGTCCTTCGGCCGGCCTCGGCAAACCTCGGCTTCGCCTTCCCCGCGCGCCGCACGAGTCAGCCCTAAGCCACTTACTCACACAATGACGCGTGTACAGACGTGCCGTGCACACATATAAACGCAAATGATTTTCGATGTATGGCGTGTCCGCCCTGTGCTAGAAGATAGAACTGAGATTATTCTAGGGCTCTAAGGAGCTGGCTAACCAGAAATGCTGAGATGCTGGGTATTAGACATGCATTGGCTGGGATGCCAAGCGGTGTACTGCCATCTCGCCGAAATATTTTTCGCCTAATTTCACTTCCCAACCAACTTATTGCAGTACTTTTAGTTGGCAAACCAATGCTTAGCATATTATTATTTAGCATAATTTTTATTTGACTACAATTTTATTTAGCAGATGTTCATTTTACCACGATTTATTTAGAAAAATAGTCACTAAGCAAATGTTTTATTATACCTAACTATTTATTGTTACATAACGTTTGCCAAAATTGAAACTTCGCATACTTTTTATTTGATCACAATTTTATTTAGTAGATGTTCATTTTACCAAAATTCATTAAGACAAATAGTCACTGAGCAAATGTTTCAACTTAGCTAACTCTTAATTGTCAAAAAACGTTTGCTTTATTTATACTTACTTTTCATAATATATTTTGATGGCTATTTGACCTGTTGGTGGCTTTTTTTTTAACAAACGTATCTACATATTTCCATGGACGGGTGCCACTACGCTAATAGATTTGATGACTGTACCAACATGTTTTAGGTTAGATGACTGCAATCCCCAAGAAAACAAACGGTTGCCAGAAAAGTGGGTTAGGTTAGGTTAGAACTGCGACCACACGAAAACAAACTGTTACCTGAATGGTGGGTTAGGTTAGGTTAGAACTGCGACCCCCGAGAAAACGAACTGTTGCCAGAAAAGTGGGTTAGGTTAGGTTAGAACTGCGACCCCACGAAAACAAACTGTTGCCTGAAAGGTGGGTTAGGTTAGAACTGCGACCCCCAAGAAAACGAACTGTTGCCAGAAAAGTGGGTTAGGTTAGGTTAGAACTGCAACCCCGAAGAAAACGAACTGTTGCCAGAAAAGTGGCTTAGGTTAGGTTAGAACTGCGTCCCCACGAAAACAAACTGTTGCCTGAAAGGTGGGTTAGGTTAGATTAGAACTCCGACCCCCAAGAAAACGAACTGTTGGCAGAAAAGTGGGTTAGGTTAGGTTAGAACTGCGACCCTACGAAAACAAACTGTTGCCTGAAAGGTGGGTTAGGTTAGGTTAGAACTGCCACCCCCAAGAAAACGAACTGTTGCCAGAAAAGTGGGTTAGGTTAGATTAGAACTGCAACCCCCAAGAAAACGAACTGTTGCCAGAAAAGTGGGTTAGGTTAGGTTAGAACAGCAACCCCCAAGAAAACGAGCTGTTGCCAGAAAAGTGGGTTAGGTTAGGTCAGAACTGCGACCCCACGAAAACAAACTGTTGCCTAAAAGGTGGGTTAGGTTAGGTTAGAACTGCGACCCCCAAGAAAACGAACTGTTGCCAGAAATGTAGTAAACAAAATTACTACCTCCATCATTGAACTGCACATCTCGAAAAAACTACCTACGTAACGAAATAAAATGCTACTGTAATTTGTACCATGAGTAGTTGAGTACTATATTATTAGGGTATTTAGTAGTATGCATCACAATATTAGGCGAAAAATAATTTATGCCTATCAATACATTCGACATAACAATAAAAGACATTTTGAAACATGACCAACTAAATATTTTGCCATACAATAATATTGTAAATAATCATTTGCGACATGTTATATATGCGAAACATTGGTTTGCCATCTGATAGTTTTGCCAAATGATACTATGGGAAAAATAGTTTGGGAAGTGATAATTTGCCATACAATTTTCGGCCACATATTAGTAAACCATGCCAAGCTCAGAACTAAGCAATTCTTCGATTTGGATACTTTTTTGTAGTTTTGAAAGACTATCTTTCAAAAATTTGCAAAATTTCGTTCTAGAAGAAAGAACTGCATGTATTCTAATGCTTTAGGGTGCTTGCTATCCTGAACTGCTGAGATGCTAGGTATCCAGCCCGCATTGGCTGGGATGCTAAGCTCCGAACTTAGCTATTTCTCGATTTCGAGACCATTTCAAACATAATCCTCCAAAAATCTGCCAAATTTCCTTCTAGAAGATAGAACTGTGGTTATTTTAGTGCACTAGGGAACTGGCTATCCAGAATTGCTGAGATGCTGGGTATCAGACCTGCAGTAGCTGGGATGCTAAGCTCACAACTTAGCATTTAATCGATTTCGAGACTATTTTCGGACATAGTCTATCAAAACTCTGTCAAATTTCCTTCTAGAAGATAGAACTTTGATTATTCTAGTGCTCTAAAGGGCTAAATATCCAGAACTGCTGAGATGTTAGGTATCTAGCCCGCATTGGCTGGGATGCCAGCTCCGAACTTAGCATTTACTCGATTTCGAGGCTATAGTCGGACATAGTCTGTCAAAACTCTGTCAAATTATCTTCTAGAAGATAGAACTGTGGTTATTCTAGTGCTCAAGGGAGCTGCCTATCCAGAACTGCTGAGATGCTGGGTATCAGACTTGCATTGGCTGGGATGCTATGCACAGAACGTAGCATTTACTCGATTTTCAGACTAGTTTCGGACATAGTCTATCAAAACTCTGTCAAATTTCTTTCTAGAAGATAGAACTGAGATTATTCTAGGGCTCTAAGGAGCTGGCTATCCATAAATGCTGAGGTGCTGGGTATTAGACCTGCATTGGCTGGGATGCCAAGCTCAGAACTAAGCAATTCCTCGATTTGGATACTTTTTTGTAGTTTTGAAAGACTATCTTTCAAAAATTTGCAAAATTTCGTTCTAGAAGATAGAACTGCATGTATTCTAATGCTTTAGGGTACTTGCTATCCAGAACTGCTGAGATGCTAGGTATCCAGCCCGCATTGGCTGGGATGCTAAGCTCCGAACTTAGCATTTACTCGATTTCGAGGCTATTGTCGGACATAGACTGTCAAAACTCTGTCAAATTATCTTCTAGAAGATAGAACTGTGGTTATTCTAGTGCTCAAGGGAGCTGCCTATCCAGAACTGCTGAGATGCTGGGTATCAGACTTGCATTGGCTGGGATGCTATGCACAGAACGTAGCATTTACTCGATTTTCAGACTAGTTTCGGACATAGTCTATCAAAACTCTGTCAAATTTCTTTCTAGAAGATAGAACTGAGATTATTCTAGGGCTCTAAGGAGCTGGCTATCCAGAAATGCTGAGATGCTGGGTATTAGACCTGCATTGGCTGGGATGCCAAGCTCAGAACTAAGCAATTCCTCGATTTCGATACTTTTTTGTAGTTTTGAAAGACTATCTTTCAAAAATTTGCAAAATTTCGTTCTAGAAGAAAGAACTGCATGTATTCTAATGCTTTAGGGTACTTGCTATCCAGAACTGCTGAGATGCTAGGTATCCAGCCCGCATTGGCTGGGATGCTAAGCAAACATAATCCTCCAAAAATCTGCCAAATTTCCTTCTAGAAGATAGAACTGTAGTTATTTTAGTGCACTAGGGAACTGGCTATCCAGAATTGCTGAGATGCTGGGTATCAGACCTGCATTGGCTGGGATGCTACGCTCAGAACTTAGCATTTACTCGATTTCGAGACTATTTTCGGACATAGTCTATCAAAACTCTGACAAATTTCCTTCTAGAAGATAGAACTGTGGTTATTCTAGTGCTCTAGGGGGCTGACTATCCAAAACTGCTGAGATGATAGGTATCTAGCCCGCATTGGCTGGGATGCCAGATCCGAACTTAGCATTTACTCGATTTCGAGGCTATTGTCGGACATAGTCTGTCAAAACTCTGTCAAATTATCTTCTAGAAGATAGAACTGTGGTTATTCTAGTGCTCAAGGGAGCTGTCTATCCAGAACTGCTGAGATGCTGGATATCAGACTTGCATTGGCTGGGATGCTAGCTCAGAACTTAGCATTTACTCGATTTCGAGACTATTTTCGGAAATAGTCTATCAAAACTGTATCAAATTTCCTTCTAGAAGATAGAACTGTAGTTTTTCTAGAGCACTAGGAAGCTAGCTATCCAGAACTGCTGAGATGCTGGGTATCAGACCTGCATTAGCTGGGATGCTAAGCTCACAACTTAGCATTTAATCGATTTCGAGACTTCGATACTAGTTCCGTATATAGTCTATCAAAACTCTGTCAAATTTCCTTCTAGAAGATAAAACTGTAATTATTCTAGTGCTCTAAAGAGCTGGCTATCCAGAACTGCTGAGATGCTGGGTGTCTGCCCTGCATTGGCTGGGATTCCAAGCTCAGAAATTAGCAATTCCTCGATTTTGATAGATTTTTCAGAGTTTTGAAAGACTATCTTTCAAAAATTTGCAAAATTACGTTCTAGAAGATAGAACTGCATGTATTCTTATTCACTAGGGTGCTTGCTATCCAGAACTCCTGAGATGCTATGTATCTACCCCGCATTGGCTGGGATGCTAAGCTCCGAACTTAGCTATTTCTCGATTTCGAGACTGTTTCAAACATAATCCTCCAAGACTCTGCCAAATTTCGTTTTAGAAGATAGAACTGTAGTCATTCTAGTGCACTAGAGAGCTGCCTATCCAGAACTGCTGAGATGCAGGGTATCAGACCTGCATTTGCTGGGATGCTACGCTCAGAACTTAGCATTTACTCGATTTTCAGACTATTTTCGGAGATAGTCTATCAAAACTCTGTCAAATTTCCTTCTAAAAGATAGACCTGTGGTTCTTCTAGTGCTCTAGGGAGCTGGCTATCCAGAACTGCTGAGATGCTGGGTCTCTGCCCTGCATTGGCTGGTATGCCAAGCTCAGAAATTAGCAATTCCTCGATTTCGATACATTTTTTGGAGTTGTGAAAGACTATCTTTCAAAACTTTGCCAAATTTCGTTCTAGAAGATAGAACTACATGTATTCTAATTCACTAGGGTGCTTGCTATACAGAACTGCTGAGATGCTAGGTATCTAGCCCGCATTGGCTGGGATGCTATGGTCCGAACTTAGCTATTTCTCGATTTCGAGACTGTTTCAAACATAAACCTCCAAAACTCTGCCAAATTTGGTTTTAGAAGATAGAACTGTGGTTATTCTAGTGCACTAGAGAGCTGCCTATCCAGAACTGCTGAGATGCTGGGTATCAGACCTGGATTTGCTGGGATGCTACGCTCAGAACTTAGCATTTACTCGATTTCGAGACTATTTTCGGAGATAGTCTATCAAAACTCTGTCAAATTCCCTTCTAAAGGATATATCTGTGGTTATTCTAGTGCTCTAGGGAGCTGTCTATCCAGAACTGCTGAGATGCTGGGTGTCTGCCCTGCATTGGCTGGTATGCCAAGCTCAGAAATTAGCAATTCCTCGATTTCGATACATTTTTCGGAGTTTTGAAAGACTATCTTTCAAAACTTTGCCAAATTTCGTTCTAGAAGATAGAACTGCATGTATTCTCATTCACTAGGGTGCTTGCTATCTAGAACTGCTGAGATGCTAGGTATCTACCCCGCATTGGCTGGGATGCTAAGCTCCGAACTTAGCTATTTCTCGATTTCGAGACTGTTTCAAACATAAACCTCCAAAACTCTGCCAAATTTGGTTTTAGAAGATAGAACTGTGGTTATTCTAGTGCACTAGAGAGCTGCCTATCCAGAACTGCTGAGATGCTGGGTATCAGACCTGGATTTGCTGGGATGCTACGCTCAGAGCTTAGTATTTACTCGATTTCGAGACTATTTTCGGAGATAGTCTATCAAAACTCTGTCAAATTTCCTTCTATAAGATAGAACTGTAGTTTTTCTAGAGCAATAGAGAGCTAGCTATCCAGAACTGCTGAGATGCTGGGTATCAGACTTGCATTAGCTGGGATGCTAAGCTCACAACTTAGCATTTAGTCGATTTCGAGACTTCGATACTATTTCCGGACATAGTCTATCGAAACTCTGTCAAATTTCCTTCTAGAAGATAGAACTGTGGTTATTCTAGTGCTCTAGGGAGTTGGCTATCCAGAACTGCTGAGCTGCTGGGTGTCTGACCTGCATTGGCTGGGATGCTAAGTTCAGAACTTAGCAATTCCTCTATTTCGATACTTTTTTCGGAGTTTTGAATGACTATCTTTCAAAACTTTGCTAAATTTCGTTCTAGAAGATAGAACTGCATGTATTCTAATTCACTAGGGTGCTTGCTATCCAGCACTGCTGCGATGCTAGGTATCTAGCCCGCATTGGCTGGGATGCTAAGCTCCGAACTTAGCTAATTCTAGATTCGAGACTATTTCAAACATAATCCTCCAAAACTCTGCCAAATTTCGTTCTAGAAGATAGAACTGTGGTTATTCTAGTACACTAGGGAGCTGCTTATCTAGAACTGCTGAGATGCTGGGTGTCAGACCTGCATTGGCTGGGATGCTACGCTCAGAACTTAGCATTTACTCAATTTCGAGACTATTTTCGAAGATAGTCTATCAAAACTCTGTCAAATTTCCTTCTAGAAGATAGAACTGTAATTATTCTAGAGCACTAGGGTATTAGCTATTCAGAACTTCTGAGATGCTGGGTATCAGACCTGCATTGGCTGGGATGCTAAGCTCAGAACATAACATTTACTCAATTTCGATACCATTTTCGGACATAGTCTATCAAAACTCTGTCCAATTTCCTTCTAGAAGATAGAACTGTGGTTATTCTAGTGCTCTAGGGAGCTGACTATCCAGAACGGCTGAGATGCTAGGTATCTAGCCCGCATTGGCTGGGATGCCAGCTCCGAACTTAGCATTTACTCGATTTCGAGGCTATTGTCGGACATAGTCTGTCAAAACTCTGTCAAATTATCTTCTAGCAGATAGAACTGTGGTTATTCTAGTGCTCAAAGGAGCTGCCTATCCAGAACTGCTGAGATGCTGGGTATTAGACCTGCATTGGCTGGGATGCCAAGCTCAGAACTTAGCATTTACTCGATTTCGAGACTATTTTCGGAGATAGTCTATCAAAACTCTGTCAAATTTCCTTCTAGAAGATAGAACTGTAGTTTTTCTAGAGCACTAGAGAGCTAGCTATCCAGAACTGCTGAGATGCTGGGTATCAGACTTGCATTAGCTGGGATGCTAAGCTCACAACTTAGCATTTAGTCGATTTCGAGACTTCGATACTATTTCCGGACATAGTCTATCGAAACTCTGTCAAATTTCCTTCTAGAAGATAGAACTGTGGTTATTCTAGTGCTCTAGGGACTTGGCTATCCAGAACTGCTGAGATGCTGGGTGTCTGACCTGCATTGGCTGGGATGCTACGTTCAGAACTTAGCAATTCCTCTATTTCGATACTTTTTTCGGAGTTTTGAAAGACTATCTTTCAAAACTTTGCTAAATTTCGTTCTAGAAGATAGAACTGCATGTATTCTAATTCACTAGGGTGCTTGCTATCCAGCACTGCTGCGATGCTAGGTATCTAGCCCGCATTAGCTGGGATGCTAAGCTCCGAACTTAGCTAATTCTAGATTTCGAGACTATTTCAAACATAATCCTCCAAAACTCTGCCAAATTTCGTTCTAGAAGATAGAACTGTGGTTATTCTAGTACACTAGGGAGCTGCTTATCCAGAACTGCTGAGATGCTGGGTGTCAGACCTGCATTGCCTGGGATGCTACGCTCAGAACTTAGCATTTACTCAATTTCGAGACTATTTTCGAAGATAGTCTATCAAAACTCTGTCAAATTTCCTTCTAGAAGATAGAACTGTAATTATTCTAGAGCACTAGGGTTTTAGCTATTTAGAACTTCTGAGATGCTGGGTATCAGACCTGCATTGGCTGGGATGCTAAGCTCAGAACTTAACATTTACTCAATTTCGATACCATTTTCGGACATAGTCTATCAAAACTCTGTCCAATTTCCTTCTAGAAGATAGAACTGTGGTTATTCTAGTGCTCTAGGGAGCTGACTATCCAGAACGGCTGAGATGCTGGGTATCAGACTTGCATTGGCTGGGATGCTACGCACAGAACTTAGCATTTACTCGATTTACAGACTATTTTCGGACATAGTCTATCAAAACTCCGTCAAATTTATTTCTAGAAGACAGAACTGTGATTATTCTAGGGCTCTAGGGAGCTGGCTATCCAGAAATGCTGAGATGCTGGGTATTAGACCTGCATTGGCTGGGATGCCAAGCTCAGAACTTAGCAACTCCTCGATTTCGATCCTTTTTTGTAGTTTTGAAAGACTATCTTTCAAAAATTTGCCAACTTTCGTTCTAGAAGATAGAACTGCATGTATTCTAATGCTTTAGAGTGCTTGCTATCCAGAACTGCTGAGATACTAGGTATCCAGCCCGAATTGGCTGGGATGCTAAGCTCCGAACTTAGCTATTTCTCGATTTCGAGACTATTTCAAACATAATCCTCCAAAACTCTGCCAAATTTCCTTCTCGAAGATAGAACTGTGGTTATTTTAGTGCACTAAGGAACTACCTATCCAGAATTGCTGAGATGCTTGGTATCAGACCTGCATTGGCTGGGATGCTACGCTCAGAACTTAGCATTTAGTCGATTTCGAGACTTCGATACTATTTCCGGACATAGTCTATCAAAACTCTGTCAAATTTCCTTCTTGAAGATAGAACTGTAGTTTTTCTAGAGCAATAGAGAGCTAGCTATCCAGAACTGCTGAGATGCTGGGTATCAGACTTGCATTAGCTGGGATGCTAAGCTCACAACTTAGCATTTAGTCGATTTCGAGACTTCGGTACTATTTCCGGACATAGTCTATCGAAACTCTGTCAAATTTCCTTCTAGAAGATAGAACTGTGGTTATTCTAGTGCTCTAGGGAGTTGGCTATCCAGAAATGCTGAGATGCTGGGTGTCTGACCTGCATTGGCTGGGATGCTAAGTTCAGAACTTAGCAATTCCTCTATTTCGATACTTTTTTCGGAGTTTTGAAAGACTATCTTTCAAAACTTTGCTAAATTTCGTTCTAGAAGATAGAACTGCATGTATTCTAATTCACTAGGGTGCTTGCTATCCAGCACTGCTGCGATGCTAGGTATCTAGCCCGCATTGGCTGGGCTGCTAAGCTCCGAACTTAGCTAATTCTAGATTCGAGACTATTTCAAACATAATCCTCCAAAACTCTGCCAAATTTCGTTCTAGAAGATAGAACTGTGGTTATTCTAGTACACTAGGGAGCTGCTTATCCAGAACTGCTGAGATGCTGGGTGTCAGACCTGCATTGCCTGGGATGCTACGCTCAGAACTTAGCATTTACTCAATTTCGAGACTATTTTCGAAGATAGTCTATCAAAACTCTGTCAAATTTCCTTCTAGAAGATAGAACTGTAATTATTCTAGAGCACTAGGGTTTTAGCTATTTAGAACTTCTGAGATGCTGGGTATCAGACCTGCATTGGCTGGGATGCTAAGCTCAGAACTTAACATTTACTCAATTTCGATACCATTTTCGGACATAGTCTATCAAAACTCTGTCCAATTTCCTTCTAGAAGATAGAACTGTGGTTATTCTAGTGCTCTAGGGAGCTGACTATCCAGAACGGCTGAGATGCTGGGTATCAGACTTGCATTGGCTGGGATGCTACGCACAGAACTTAGCATTTACTCGATTTACAGACTATTTTCGGACATAGTCTATCAAAACTCCGTCAAATTTATTTCTAGAAGATAGAACTGTGATTATTCTAGGGCTCTAGGGAGCTGGCTATCCAGAAATGCTGAGATGCTGGGTATTAGACCTGCATTGGCTGGGATGTCAAGCTCAGAACTTAGCATTTAGTCGATTTCGAGACTTCGATACTATTTCCGGACATAGTCTATCAAAACTCTGTCAAATTTCCTTCTTGAAGATAGAACTGTAGTTTTTCTAGAGCAATAGAGAGCTAGCTATCCAGAACTGCTGAGATGCTGGGTATCAGACTTGCATTAGCTGGGATGCTAAGCTCACAACTTAGCATTTAGTCGATTTCGAGACTTCGGTACTATTTCCGGACATAGTCTATCGAAACTCTGTCAAATTTCCTTCTAGAAGATAGAACTGTGGTTATTCTAGTGCTCTAGGGAGTTGGCTATCCAGAAATGCTGAGATGCTGGGTGTCTGACCTGCATTGGCTGGGATGCTAAGTTCAGAACTTAGCAATTCCTCTATTTCGATACTTTTTTCGGAGTTTTGAAAGACTATCTTTCAAAACTTTGCTAAATTTCGTTCTAGAAGATAGAACTGCATGTATTCTAATTCACTAGGGTGCTTGCTATCCAGCACTGCTGCGATGCTAGGTATCTAGCCCGCATTGGCTGGGCTGCTAAGCTCCGAACTTAGCTAATTCTAGATTCGAGACTATTTCAAACATAATCCTCCAAAACTCTGCCAAATTTCGTTCTAGAAGATAGAACTGTGGTTATTCTAGTACACTAGGGAGCTGCTTATCCAGAACTGCTGAGATGCTGGGTGTCAGACCTGCATTGCCTGGGATGCTACGCTCAGAACTTAGCATTTACTCAATTTCGAGACTATTTTCGAAGATAGTCTATCAAAACTCTGTCAAATTTCCTTCTAGAAGATAGAACTGTAATTATTCTAGAGCACTAGGGTTTTAGCTATTTAGAACTTCTGAGATGCTGGGTATCAGACCTGCATTGGCTGGGATGCTAAGCTCAGAACTTAACATTTACTCAATTTCGATACCATTTTCGGACATAGTCTATCAAAACTCTGTCCAATTTCCTTCTAGAAGATAGAACTGTGGTTATTCTAGTGCTCTAGGGAGCTGACTATCCAGAACGGCTGAGATGCTGGGTATCAGACTTGCATTGGCTGGGATGCTACGCACAGAACTTAGCATTTACTCGATTTACAGACTATTTTCGGACATAGTCTATCAAAACTCCGTCAAATTTATTTCTAGAAGATAGAACTGTGATTATTCTAGGGCTCTAGGGAGCTGGCTATCCAGAAATGCTGAGATGCTGGGTATTAGACCTGCATTGGCTGGGATGTCAAGCTCAGAACTTAGCAACTCCTCGATTTCGATCCTTTTTTGTAGTTTTGAAAGACTATCTTTCAAAAATTTGCCAACTTTCGTTCTAGAAGATAGAACTGCATGTATTCTAATGCTTTAGAGTGCTTGCTATCCAGAACTGCTGAGATGCTAGGTATCCAGCCCGAATTGGCTGGGATGCTAAGCTCCGAACTTAGCTATTTCTCGATTTCGAGACTATTTCAAACATAATCCTCCAAAACTCTGCCAAATTTCCTTCTAGAAGATAGAACTGTGGTTATTTTAGTGCACTAAGGAACTGCCTATCCAGAATTGCTGAGATGCTGGGTATCAGACTTGCATTAGCTGGGATGCTAAGCTCACAACTTAGCATTTAGTCGATTTCGAGACTTCGGTACTATTTCCGGACATAGTCTATCGAAACTCTGTCAAATTTCCTTCTAGAAGATAGAACTGTGGTTATTCTAGTGCTCTAGGGAGTTGGCTATCCAGAAATGCTGAGATGCTGGGTGTCTGACCTGCATTGGCTGGGATGCTAAGTTCAGAACTTAGCAATTCCTCTATTTCGATAGTTTTTTCGGAGTTTTGAAAGACTATCTTTCAAAACTTTGCTAAATTTCGTTCTAGAAGATAGAACTGCATGTATTCTAATTCACTAGGGTGCTTGCTATCCAGCACTGCTGCGATGCTAGGTATCTAGCCCGCATTGGCTGGGCTGCTAAGCTCCGAACTTAGCTAATTCTAGATTCGAGACTATTTCAAACATAATCCTCCAAAACTCTGCCAAATTTCGTTCTAGAAGATAGAACTGTGGTTATTCTAGTACACTAGGGAGCTGCTTATCCAGAACTGCTGAGATGCTGGGTGTCAGACCTGCATTGGCTGGGATGCTACGCTCAGAACTTAGCATTTACTCAATTTCGAGACTATTTTCGAAGATAGTCTATCAAAACTCTGTCAAATTTTCTTCTAGAAGATAGAACTGTAATTATTCTAGAGCACTAGGGTTTTAGCTATTCAGAACTTCTGAGATGCTGGGTATCAGACCTGCATTGGCTGGGATGCTAAGCTCAGAACTTAACATTTACTCAATTTCGATACCATTTTCGAAGATAGTCTATCAAAACTCTGTCAAATTTCCTTCTAGAAGATAGAACTGTAATTATTCTAGAGCACTAGGGTTTTAGCTATTTAGAACTTCTGAGATGCTGGGTATCAGACCTGCATTGGCTGGGATGCTAAGCTCAGAACTTAACATTTACTCAATTTCGATACCATTTTCGGACATAGTCTATCAAAACTCTGTCCAATTTCCTTCTAGAAGATAGAACTGTGGTTATACTGTGTGGTGGTGTGGTGGAACTGTGGTGTGGTGTGGTGGTGGTGTGGTTGTGGTGTGGTGGTGTGGTTGGAACTGTGGATATGTGTACAAAACGCGAGAGTTTAAAGTGTTATAGAACTGTGGTTATTCTAGTGCTCTAGGGAGCTGACTATCCAGAACGGCTGAGATGCTGGGTATCAGACTTGCATTGGCTGGGATGCTATGCACAGAACTTAGCATTTACTCGATTTACAGACTATTTTCGGACATAGTCTATCAAAACTCCGTCAAATTTATTTCTAGAAGATAGAACTGTGATTATTCTAGGGCTCTAGGGAGCTGGCTATCCAGAAATGCTGAGATGCTGGGTATTAGACCTGCATTGGCTGGGATGCCAAGCTCAGAACTTAGCAACTCCTCGATTTCGATCCTTTTTTGTAGTTTTGAAAGACTATCTTTCAAAAATTTGCCAACTTTCGTTCTAGAAGATAGAACTGCATGTATTCTAATGCTTTAGAGTGCTTGCTATCCAGAACTGCTGAGATACTAGGTATCCAGCCCGAATTGGCTGGGATGCTAAGCTCCGAACTTAGCTATTTCTCGATTTCGAGACTATTTCAAACATAATCCTCCAAAACTCTGCCAAATTTCCTTCTAGAAGATAGAACTGTGGTTATTTTAGTGCACTAAGGAACTGCCTATCCAGAATTGCTGAGATGCTTGGTATCAGACCTGCATTGGCTGGGATGCTACGCTCAGAACTTAGCATTTAGTCGATTTCGAGACTTCGATACTATTTCCGGACATAGTCTATCAAAACTCTGTCAAATTTCCTTCTAGAAGATAGAACTGTAGTTTTTCTAGAGCAATAGAGAGCTAGCTATCCAGAACTGCTGAGATGCTGGGTATCAGACTTGCATTAGCTGGGATGCTAAGCTCACAACTTAGCATTTAGTCGATTTCGAGACTTCGGTACTATTTCCGGACATAGTCTATCGAAACTCTGTCAAATTTCCTTCTAGAAGATAGAACTGTGGTTATTCTAGTGCTCTAGGGAGTTGGCTATCCAGAAATGCTGAGATGCTGGGTGTCTGACCTGCATTGGCTGGGATGCTAAGTTCAGAACTTAGCATTTACTCAATTTCGAGACTATTTTCGAAGATAGTCTATCAAAACTTTGCTAAATTTCATTCTAGAAGATAGAACTGCATGTATTCTAATTCACTAGGGTGCTTGCTATCCAGCACTGCTGCGATGCTAGGTATCTAGCCCGCATTGGCTGGGCTGCTAAGCTCCGAACTTAGCTAATTCTAGATTCGAGACTATTTCAAACATAATCCTCCAAAACTCTGCCAAATTTCGTTCTAGAAGATAGAACTGTGGTTATTCTAGTACACTAGGGAGCTGCTTATCCAGAACTGCTGAGATGCTGGGTGTCAGACCTGCATTGGCTGGGATGCTACGCTCAGAACTTAGCATTTACTCAATTTCGAGACTATTTTCGAAGATAGTCTATCAAAACTCTGTCAAATTTTCTTCTAGAAGATAGAACTGTAATTATTCTAGAGCACTAGGGTTTTAGCTATTCAGAACTTCTGAGATGCTGGGTATCAGACCTGCATTGGCTGGGATGCTAAGCTCAGAACTTAACATTTACTCAATTTCGATACCATTTTCGGACATAGTCTATCAAAACTCTGTCCAATTTCCTTCTAGAAGATAGAACTGTGGTTATTCTAGTGCTCTAGGGAGCTGACTATCCAGAACGGCTGAGATGCTGGGTATCAGACTTGCATTGGCTGGGATGCTACGCACAGAACTTAGCATTTACTCGATTTTCAGACTATTTTCGGACATAGTCTATCAAAACTCCGTCAAATTTATTTCTAGAAGATAGAACTGTGATTATTCTAGGGCTCTAGGGAGCTGGCTATCCAGAAATGCTGAGATGCTGGGTATTAGACCTGCATTGGCTGGGATGCCAAGCTCAGAACATAGCAACTCCTCGATTTCGATCCTTTTTTGTAGTTTTGAAAGACTATCTTTCAAAAATTTGCCAACTTTCGTTCTAGAAGATAGAACTGCATGTATTCTAATGCTTTAGAGTGCTTGCTATCCAGAACTGCTGAGATGCTAGGTATCCAGCCCGAATTGGCTGGGATGCTAAGCTCCGAACTTAGCTATTTTTCGATTTCGAGACTATTTCAAACATAATCCTCCAAAACTCTGCCAAATTTCCTTCTAGAAGATAGAACTGTGGTTATTTTAGTGCACTAAGGAACTGCCTATCCAGAATTGCTGAGATGCTGGGTATCAGACCTGCATTGGCTGGGATGCTACGCTCAGAACTTAGCATTTAGTCGATTTCGATACTATTTTCGGACATAGTCTATCAGAACTCTGTCAAGTTTCCTTCTAGAAGATAGAACTGTGTTTATTCTAGTATTCCAGGAAGCTGGCTATCCAGAACTGCTGAGATGCTGGGTGTTTGACCCGCATTGGCTGGGATGCTAGCTCAGAACTTAGCATTTACTCGATTTCGAGACTATTTTCGGACATAGCCTATCAAAACTCTGTCAAATTTCCTTCTGGAAGATAGAACTGTGAATATTCTAGTGCTCTAGGGAGCTGGCTATCCAGTACTGCTGAGATGTTGGGTGTTTGACCCGCATTGGCTGGGATGCTAGCTCAGAACTAAGCTATTTTTCGATTTCGAGACTTCGATAATATTTCCGGACATAGTCTATCGAAACTCTGTCAAATTTCCTTCTAGAAGATAGAACTGTGGTTATTCTAGTGCTCTAGGGAGTTGGCTATCCAGAACTGCTGAGATGCTGGGTGTCAGACCTGCATTGGCTGGGATGCTACGCTCAGAACTTAGCATTTAGTCGATTTCGAGACTTTGATACTATTTCCGGACATAGTCTATCAAAACTCTGTCAAATTTCCTTCTAGAAGATAGAACTGTAGTTTTTCTAGAGCAATAGAGAGCTAGCTATCCAGAACTGCTGAGATGCTGGGTATCAGACTTGCATTAGCTGGGATGCTAAGCTCACAACTTAGCATTTAGTCGATTTCGAGACTTCGATACTATTCCCGGACATAGTCTATCGAAACTCTGTCAAATTTCCTTCTAGAAGATAGAACTGTGGTTCTTCTATTGCTCTAGGGAGTTGGCTATCCAGAACTGCTGAGATGCTGGGTGTATGGCTTGCATTGACTGGGATGCTAAGTTCCGAACTTAGCAATTCCTCGATTTTGATACTTTTTTGGAGTTTTGAAAGGCTATCTTTCAAAACTTTGCCAAATTTCGTTCTAGAAGATAGAACGGCATGTATTCTAATGCTTTAGGGTGCTTGCTATCCAGAACTGGTGAGATGCTAGGTATCCAGCCCGCATTGGCTGGGATGCTAAGCTCCGAACTTAGCTATTTCTCGATTTCGAGACTATTTCAAACATAATCCTCCAAAACTCTGTCAAATTTCCTTCTAGAAGATAGAACTGTGGTTATTCTAGTGCTCTAGGGGGCTGACTATCCAGAACTGCTGAGATGCTAGGTATCTAGCCCGCATTGGCTGGGATGCCAGCTCCGAACTTAGCATTTACTCGATTTCGAGGCTATTGTCAGGCTATTTCGACACTATTTCAAACATAATCCTCCAAAAATCTGCTAAATTTCCTTCTAGAAGATAGAACTGTGGTTATTTTAGTGCACTAGGGAACTGGCTATCCAGAATTGCTGAGATGCTGGGTATCAGACCTGCATTGGCTGGGATGCTACGCTCAGAACTTAGCATTTACTCGATTTCGAGACTATTTTCGGACATAGTCTATCAAAACTATGTCAAATTTCCTTCTAGAAGATAGAACTGTGGTTATTCTTGTGCACGTGGGAGCTCGCTATCCAGAACTGCTGAGATGCTGGTTGTCAAAACTCGGATTTTTGCTCAAACTTAGCATTAATCAAAATTTACCTAGAATTATTTTTCATGTCCGTGTCCCATACATATATGAAAAAAATTTTTTTACAGTTTTGACTAGAACTCATTATATATCGTCTAGAAATGTTAGTATCTTTCATTTAAATGCTATTTCGAGGCTGTGGAGTGGGTAATGGCTGGGATGCTGGAGTGTCAAAATGTGAAGTTAGCATCTCATTTTAAAATTTCATTTTTTTCGCGAAAATGAGCAGAACTATTAAAAAAAACCATCTAGAACTGTAGAACTATTAGGGATGCTACTAGAACTCTCATAAAAGTTTGAGATGCTAGCACTTGATATGCTAGGTTCACACACACATTTAGGTACTTATAACATTTTTATTCGGTGTCATAATGCATTTATAATATTTGGAATTTAAGCACATCTCGACAAGTCTACACTTTTATACATTTCTATTGTATAACGTCAACCGGGGTGAATAGGGATAAACAAGTTCTTGAAAAATACTCACACAAATTGTGTCAAACACAACCTACTTTACTTTTAATCTAATGATAGTATTTGTGTAAGTATTTTCTAAGAAATTGTAGGTAAACCACATTTACATTTTGGCCCAATTCAACCCCGTTGACGGTATATACATCACTAATAACATAACCGTTCAAAAATCTTTTACAGGTAATTGAGGATAAGCAGCCACGATGTTCCTACGAAATACTTTACTTTAAAAATAACAAGGAGTTGTGTGTGGCACATTTTTGGCAGTTAAATAAAGCGAGATCAAACTCCTGCCCAGCCGCGATTCCCTTAAATGAAATATCTAGTTGTGGAGTTCCAATGATTACAAAATATGTAGTCAATGCGGATTACTCGAAAAACGTTTCTGAACGCACTTTACCCGCCATTTGTCAAACGCGGGAAAGGTGTGAATTTTCAACTGTTTATTCTGTAAGTAATTCTATATTTTGATATTTGGGGGCAAAACCATCCATAATACGTCTGCGCCTGCAGCCTGAATTTCATAATTGTATCTAATAACTTTATAAGTTTATCTTTTTTCAGGTAAACCCAGAAAGCATAGTATTCAGAATTGTGAATACAACAAACAACATAATTTATTCTAGAATCATGAAAAGGAACAAGAAAAAATACGTGTGCGTCGATAACTGCGGCATATTTAATTTTGACACTCTGAGTGCTACAAGAAAGGAGGACCATTTAGTTTTAAACCTTTTAAATTCGAATAAAAAGAAACGTGACAACCCTAGGCCTAAAAAAAACAAATATGCGCGCCAAAACTTGAAATCAAATGACGGTGCGTTCAATAAAAATGATTTATTAGTATACAATAACTATAACTATGAACAACCATTAGATAGAGGTCAGAGTACCACACCCAATCCACCGATGTGCAAGCAAATACTTTTAAAAGAACTTTACCGTGATTTGAACGACGAAAATTTTACATAACAAGTGTACTTTGTAATTTTCCCATACTTTTGTTGTTTTCCCCCAAGAATAATCTAAGTATAGCCTCCTAAGGCCCAAGGTCCTACCTATAGTACTTATTCAGTTCAATGAAATTTAAATCATATTCGATTGGAACAGAGTTGCTTTTGCTGTGTTTAGTTCAGTTTTTGAACAACGCAAAATCAACTCTATTCGCTACAGTGTAGGTTCAAATTTTGCATTTTTCATTTGTATGGCTGGGCCTTAGGAGGATAGTCTGACAAACCATTTCTGTCAGTAATAATAGGGGGCAAATTTGAAAAAATTAGGCGCGTAGAATAGTTCACCAATGGGAAATTTTATTTTTACGTCTTTCTACTGATAAAACTGGTTAGTCAGACTATACAATACACAATTTTATATCAATACAAATAATACAATCATTGGGAGGATATTGTATTTGATTTCTGTATCAAACATGCAACATTTCTATAATAAAACATAAACCAAAAAGTTCTATATCTTTAATTGAAATATAGCATAACCCTAAAACTGTTGTTTATTACTGTGAAGTTACCATGCATTTATAAGAATGAATAAACATAAACTTAAATATTCAATTATTCACAACGCTACTGAAACTCACAGACATATTTCTTTCTCAAGTAGTCTATGTGATAAAACTCTGCGATCATATATAACTAAGGATACCGCCTTTAGGAACATTACCGTTCAAATTCTCGGGCCAAATTAGCACACATACACAATTACGCCTACATTCAAATAAGACGACGCGTTTACAGAGCCTGTAATCAAAGCTGGTAAACGAAATAATAGTCATCTTTATTACACTAATGGTACATAGCTAAGTGTAGATGAAATGCATATAATGTCAATAACTACCAATCAGCGACATTAATCCGCTAATAACCTTCTTGCTGTACGTACTGGCCGCTGAGAGTTCGCGGTTCATATTTGATTAGAATATGACTTGGACAGGGATAGATTTATGCCATACAGTGAAGAACCAGTCAAATAATTCACGTATAATAATTTAATGCAGATTAAAAGATAACTAGTTAAAATGTTGTTATGACATGACAGACTAACTCAACATAAGTAAATATATCATTGTTGTATAAATGTATTCCGCTATAATAAGTATTTTGTATATTTTATTATCAATCTGCATGGCAGTGCGAAGTCACGTTCAGGTATAGTCTGTCTGTTTTTCTAAGATCAAGTACGTCATAGTAAATGTATGGCGAACTTGATCTTAGAAATAGGACTGGCTATACAGTCTGCAAAATTTACATGGGTACACGAATCGGGTCAAAAATATTTGAACAGGCGGAGTCACAATAAATCCCCACTTTCAGTTCAGAATATTTTATATGTACCTATATAGCCGGTCAAGCAAGTTTGTCAGTAGAAAAAGGTGCAAAATTAAAATTTTGTATAGGACCACAGCCGTTCGCGCGCTTACATTTTCTAAATTTGCCGCTCTTATAATATTTTAAACTTTCGCGTTTTGAACACATATTAACTCACATTATACGAAACGAAACTGATTTACGTCGGTAAATCAAGGTAATTGAATATAATTCGCGTTAGACCCGTCTATAATGTGAGTTAATATGTTTGCCGCTCTTTTCTACTGACGGAAATGGCTTGAGAGAGAACCTACATAAATGTGACAGTAGAGGGTGGATTCAAATGATCAACATTTTCAGATAATGTGTGTATTTGTTAAATTAATTCAGTGAAAGCATGATAGGAAAAATGTATCTACAAATAGGAGACCGGGTATGATTATCTCACGGGTTATATCTCATGAATAGAACATATTCTAGATATCTTGCCAGGCATCCACTCAATTTCATGTCTCTCTAATTGGACAGCTTTTTTCCATAGTTCTCTGCGAATAGCATCTTGTGGGAATCTGAATGGAAAGTAATGTAAAATGACAATACCAAATTTGAATATTAATTTGAAATAACTAGGTAGTTTTTTTATAGCTCCATCTCATGAAATAAAAAAGGAAAATACAAATCTGTAAGAAGGAATTTATTACTACATTTATAATTATATAGAAAATACCTAAACCAAACACAAGTTAATAAAATAGTCTACTTCATTTAGCATAACCCCATCCCTATTATCCTCGCAATTTAAAAAGTCGTATGTTGTTATGAAAGTCGTATGCAGTTGTTACGTTTTAGCTTAGCACGATAGTATTGAAAACAAATCGTCATGATTTTTCCAAATTCTACTGAAGTTATCTGTTTATACAAGTGAAAAGTGATTCCACTGTCCTTGGTATGAACTAAAATAACTTCTGCACCACTTCACGACACATGAATATATTTTTAATTACAAAAAAACGTTGTTTTTATAAATCAATTTAGCCATTTGTCACTGACTGTCATCTCGGTCGTACTGAGATTGCCAATCGAGCAGTTTGTAAGTACCGCCTATCGCGGGGTAGTTTGCGTTGGGTCATAATTGAGCGGACAGAATACTTCCATGTATAGCATTTCGCTGGATAAAACTTAATATATCTACTTATCTACCTATATGTAGTCAAAACTAAAATGTATACATCCATGACATGATATGCAGTTACCTACAGATTAAGGCACTAATTGTGTTGTCAAGCATGATATCGGTACCTATAATAATATAAAATATATTATACAATATAATATAATGTAAATATTCTACCCCTCCTTGTAAAAATATATGCAGAGTCCAAGGCACTTAAAATTAAACTAAAAGTACTAATTGACATAATTTTCATTTTTAACTACCTCTACATACACATGTGATGTACTGATGTAGTTTAAAAGCTGACAAATTTAATTTAAATACCTTTTTTGTGCATAGTATTCATGTTGCATCTCTTTCCTTAGAAAGGGAGAGGTATTGTTTGCACTAAATCACAAATAAAGTGATCTAAATTACTTGGTTTAAACATATGTTCATACTGGTTCACTGTAACTATGCCAAAGTTATATTGTAAAATTGTTTGTACATAAGAAATGTCATATGCATCAATGGTACCATGGTGGCTCATTTGACTTGAGTATAATCACAGAATAAATAATAGTACTAGGTACAGAAGACTCACTCTCTAACAAAACGCGTCTGTCACGATCAGCACAGATATGGCCGCTAGGTGGAAACAGCGCCACGCGCGACTTATGGCAAACCCCAAAATTGGGGTCGGACGGATGTACTTTTAGCCACCTGTAGCAAAGCGACGAAATCGCGGAGTGAGCCACGCCTGGTATAATGAAATAATTACCAATCCTAAATTATTAAAGTGCATTGTATTCATATTGGAGCTTCGTTAATAATGGCGTAAGTGCCATCTAGAATAAGGTCCCTTTTCATAGGTAACGTCACATATAGTCCAACATAAAACTTGGAAGACTTGATCTAAACATGCATTACTTCTATGTATACTGTAAATTTTTATTTTTATTGGCGTAATATAATATAAACTAAAAATTAACACTTCTACGTTTTATGTTTTCACATGCTATGCTTCTTTATAAAGATATGAAATTGTATTATAACACAACATCTGTTCTTCAATAGAAGTAACAACAACAATGATAAACATAAACAATGATAAATTCAAGAAAATTGTTCCTAATCCTTTTTAACAATGGCCATATCGTCGGGTGACAAGCAAAAGTCACTAAGTACTATCAAAAAATTAAAGTAATAATGCACTTTATTACACTTGTAACACGGTTTATTGTCCAATCATTTCAATCGTGTTAGTTAGTGACTTTTGCTTGTCACCCGACGATATATAAAATGCATGTATAGTCTCCATCAGATATATCGGAGCGGTCAAGGTGCTCAAAAAGAACTGAACTCACCTCTGTTGTCTAGGCGCTAGGGTGCGTATTCAGATATTTTTGAGTACCTCGGCTGCTCCATTATATCTGATGGCGAATGTACAGTGTAGGCAAGCATTTACCTTTTCTTTAATAACTATACATGACAAATCTATTGGATCCAGTTACCACCGATTTTAAATACATGCATGGCAAGACATCCTTAAGATGGTCTGACATCAAACATTGATGAGGTCTACATGGTTTAACACTTTCAGTGCCAAGAGCCCCAATTACAACCATCCCAATTCTGACTATCGGGTTCTTGGCACTGAAAGTGTTAAAACCATACCAAATGTAGCTTGAACCACAGAATAAATAATAGTACAGTCACCTGCAATAATATGTTACTCTTTGAAGGCCGCAAAAATATGTGACACGCTGTTATGACTCTACAAATAAGATCGTGTCAGATATTTTTGCTGCCTTCGTTGTGTAACATATTATTGCAGGTGACTGTACTAGGTAGAGAAGACTCACTCTCTAACAAAACGCGTCTGTTACGATCAGCACAGATACGGCCGCTAGGTGGCGACAGCGCCACGCGCGGCTTATGGCTTTCCCCAAAATTGGTGTGGAACGGATGTACTTTTAGCTACCTGTAGCAAAGCGACGAAATCGCGGAGTGAGCCACGCCTGCTTGAACCAGGGACATATTCACCCTAGGGCCAAAAGCCATGGCCTGGGGTGGCAGGTGGCACTGGTGTCATTCCTTTTTAGACCAAGAATGCCAAATTTTTAAAATATACATTGAATTCAACTATATGTTTTGGTCCTTATAATAGATGGATGAAGGTCACTTTTCTCAATCTTTATTCCCCGTGTCTTTGTTTCTCCTCTTCCGCCTCCTAATTTTTCCACATTCGTGATCCACCAGCTGATAATGTCGCTTAAAAGACCTCTTGCACGTCTCACAATTAAATTTACGGACATTTAAATGTTTCTCTTGTATATGCAGCCGCAGGCTTTTCTTTAACATCTCTTTATTGCAATAATCACATTTTCCTTTATCATATTGCCGGCCGGAATACAATAATGGTGTTAAATCATGAGTTTGCACTTTGTTAAGTAAATGCTCTTCTTTCACACATTTTTTAATAGTAATCACATTGTTATTAACTTTAGTCATCTTCACATAGTTTTTAGAGTCATTTACAGCTTCGACCCATGTCTCGTTTAAGTTCTTTTTATGGTACAGTACTTCTTTGACTTGTAAATTGAAATGCTTTCTTCTTATATGATGTTGTAGCAGCCTGTTCTCACAATAAAAAACGCCGCAGGCGTCACATTTAAACTGAATATCTTGCCGGCCGTGGAACGAGTCATCGTGGACTTTGAAGTGGTAAATTAGATTTCGTTTATCAACAAAACTTCGACCACAATAATCGCAGATAAATTTTTTTTGGGACCCCTCATGCGATTTCTTGTGGCGTTCAAATGTATCAGATCTGAAGAACTGCTTAGAACAGTATTTACACTCGAACCGAGATTTAACAACACCGTGTTTATATAAATGTGAGTTAAACTTATATGTGCTACCTATTACAGTTTTATCACATATTTCACAGTGATTCCTATCATGTGATTTCATATGGCGTTTAAATTTGTCAGAACGGAAGAACTGGCTAGGGCAGTGCTTACACTCGAACCGGGGTTTAATAACACCGTGTTTAAATAAATGTGCCTTGAAGTTACGCGGCCCACCTACTATAGTTTGTTCACATATTTCACAGTGATTCCTGGTTTTATTGGTCATGCTTGGCAGGGCTTTGTTTTTCTGCTTGAACATTGCGTAAAAATAAATGTAAAACGAACTTAAATATACAAATTAAACGAAAAATAAAAGGAAAACAAAAAAAGAATTTCTCGTCGCTCAACAAGTCATTTTTGACGTTTAGGCAATTTTGACAGTGGCCTGCTGACCAGTGACATTTTTTCTTTAGGTCGTTTGAGCCAAGTTTAAAAACGAAGTTAAAAGCGGCAGATTATTAACGTCTTTGCCTAATATACTTTTTTATAAAGCTCATGTACATGTAAGAAAAAATACATATTGTGAATAATCCATAATTAGGTAATATGTGATGTAGTAAGGTTGTCTATCAATTGCTCATTAAATTAATTATCAAAACACATAGTATCTACATTTCTTTCATATAAACATTTACAACAGGCTTAGAGGTAAGGCTCAGCGTGGGTGTCGTGATAGTTATTGCTACCTTATAGTCAGCCTATTTACCATGCTAGAAGCTATATTTTTCAATTTATTGATATCAGATTAGCTCCTGCTTGTTATTTTTATTGATTACAGATGGTTACATTCATTGATATTGTAATATAGTACAAGGCCACTGCGTCCTGTAGGTTATTCTTTGAAACTTTAAAGTGACACGGTTCTAACTGAAACCAGCGTGACGTTCCGTGTACATTGCCTTTACGAGCTGATTTTGTTTTACGAGAGTGTCTTGAGACGAACTTTGGCTTCTTCCTTATTAATTTGTGTAATACTACCAAGTTGTCTCATGTTAATTTGTTATCTTAATGTATTAATTGGCCGCGGAAGTGATTTTGCTGTTTAGAACTGCAGGTAAATATGTTTTCCAAATGTAGTATCACACTCTGTTTCTACTATACAATTTTATCGCACTAATTTCAGGTTTAGTGACCTAAATTGCTACTTAAATACATACAAACGTTTATATAAACCTATATTTTGTGCTGAGACAGCGTTTTTTGGAAAGGCGTATAAACTACATGATTTTGTGTACCTACTGCGTTGATACGTTCAATCGACCAATTTGCACTACCTACCGCAGTTGTTATTGCATTGAGTGAATATAATTTAAATATAATAATACTTCTCTTTTTCTCTCAGTTTAAACAATTGTTTGTTTGTTGCCTTTGGTTTAAGCTGTGTATTAGATAACTGGCTTATCCTGACATAACAATACAATGTTACAACATAACAATGTTGTTCTGAGACCTCATGCTGCAGGCATGCATGGCTCAAGTCTGTAGTTTAATCTGTTAAAAGGTCCAAGATTGTTGATATTGGCATAGGTATTTGAGGGAGATATATTAAATTGTTTTAATTCAAGTGTTGAAAAGTAGCTTGTTTAGCAATTATAGGTAGGTAGATGACATCATCACAACATCATAGTTGATTGGTATTTCATTTAATAGTTCCAACATACTTAGATAATTTCTTGTTGTGACTACTCTCATGGTTTTTACTTGTACTCTGTTGTAAGAGCTATGATTATTGAATGGAGTGTTGAATGTTTTCAATAAGTACTGAATGGTCTGAATGTCTATTGAAATTTGACATAGTACATAGTAAATTAATGATATACAGGCTAGACAAGGGTTAAATTTAAAAGTCTATATTATTGTGAACACTTGGGCATTACAATATATTGAAAAGAAAGGTATATTGATTTATTTGATACAGTTTCCCATCTAAATATCTGTATAATTGTACTATTAGCATTTTTCAGTATACAGGGTACAACCATACAGTACAGCCATCATTACATATATCAGAGCAACTAAGGTGCTCAAAAATATCTGTATTATGCTTTGTTCAGATATTTGTGACCACTTTGGCCGCTCCAATATATCTGATGGCAACTGTATTATGTTTTATCATGTACAATGGGACCAAACCCAAAATCCCAAAAAAACTGCTGAAACATACATCATACATATTAATTTGCCTCAAGTATAGTTAAAAAAAACCCCAGTTTTATCATAAGTTATCTGAATGAATAATATTATATTATCTAATCTCATATTGTGAGGCTCTTCATAGATAA
This sequence comes from Cydia fagiglandana, assembly GCF_963556715.1. NCBI lineage: Eukaryota > Metazoa > Arthropoda > Insecta > Lepidoptera > Tortricidae > Cydia > Cydia fagiglandana. Next base: position 4,007,503 of record NC_085957.1, read on the forward strand.
TAAACATTATTTTTGTTAATAATGTATGACCTTCTGTTCTAGGAGTAAACATGTCTTCCAAAGGTCAAACCACAGGCAAAGATCCAAAACTACCAAAAAAAGAGGTGATGGTGACACGCCACAAGTCAGCCCAGATGAAGCGCCAACTACGAACCAAAGATCGGAGCATGAAACACATAACTGACCTTCTCAAAAGCCCGACAAAGGAAACCCTGACCAAAACTGCACCGGTAAAGAAGAAGTCACCCAAAGCTAAACAATCATTGCTACAAAGCGTACAAAAGATACAGAATCTACCGCAAAAGACTTTTAAGCTGTCAAAAGTTCTGCGTAAAGAGATTTTACTTGCGCAAGATGAAGAGTACCATCCGAATAAGAGGAAACGGAAGCTGACGGTTAATAAAGTGGTTTTAAAGCCAAAGCCAAATATGAAGGTAGTTGGGGAAATAGCTGGGTCTGTTAAGAGGAAGTATGCAGTTCCACTTAAGGGTAAGTTTGTTATGCCATGTTATAAAACGAAGTACCCTGCCGCGGCTTTCTGTATGTTCGCGATAAACTCAAAAACTACTGAACGGTTTGATTTTCTTGCGGTTTTCACCTATCAATAGGGTGATTCTTGAGGAAGGTATAGGTGTATAATTTGTTTAGGTTTTGTGTAACCCGTGGGAAACCAGGGCACACTGTCGGACTCGCCCACCGAGGGTTCCGTACTTTTTATTATTTGTTGTTATAGTTATAGCGGCAATAGAAATACATCATCTGTGAAAATTTCAACTGTCTGACTATCACGGTTCATGAGATACAGCCTGATGACAGATGGACGGACGGACAGCGAATTCTTAGTAATAGGGTCCCATTTTACCATTTGGGTGCGGAAACCTAAAAATCAAAATATCTCATAGCTTTCACATTATTTATTTGATATTATATTATAGTATTTAGGTAAGGATAATGTAATGATTGATCAGATTAGCTAAATTAAGTGCAATAATATACATAGACAACCAAGGTACCGAAACTGAATACCGGTTAATTTGTATGAAAAATATACCGGTATTTGGTCCCTGTATGGATATAATGGTTGTTCTTGTCTATGTGCCAGCGTGATAAAACGGTGTCCGTCACTTTTTATCCCACGGTGTTAAAAAGTGACAGTTATTTTATCATGTGGATAAAGATGGATGAAGTTATCCATAATACACCGGCTGGTTTAATTACATTCTTTAAGGTCCTAATTGAAAACTATCTAACCTATGGTATTTTTCTGTCTTTTAAATATAAAATATCATATTTCAGCCTACGACAAACCTGGTTTAACACAGCCTGAACACACAGACTCCGCTACGCTGTCAGCGAAGTGTGTGAAGCTGAGCATGGCAGAAGCCATCCAGATCATGGACGAGCAGCTGACGGACGAGGACCTGATGGAGATCCTGACCTGCCCCAGCCCGGTGTGGTGGGAGGACCCGCCAGATGAAGACTATATTGAAGGTAACGAGACAGAATAAATACATAGATTGCTCTTCTTCCTACAAAACCGAAGTTTGATAGCAGTTCAGGGTCGAATCATGCTGTCCCTTTCTAATTTATGGCACTATTCGGCTATTTAGGGTTGTCAAAATTCAAGCCATCATCTTATCTGTGGTCATGCACGCAAAGGGGCGTCAAGTTGTGTCAACCCTAATAATTGCTCGGAGCAATGCTGAGCCGAACGGAGGAGTTTCACACCCCAGACGAGACATTCTCCTTTGTCATATCTAATTAGGGATTCAGATGCTAGATGGAATGTGAAAACTTGCTAAAGTGTGGGAAATGTTGCCAATTGGCAAATTGTTACTAAGCCCTTCACAACCACAAGGTGAGCAACCCGCGGGGCGATGGATACCCTGACCTTTTTTTTTTTAAGAGGGGAAATGCTTTACGCATACCACCCCGGCGCGGGGACGGGCCGGGATGGTTATATGGGACTCCCTGTTGTGGGCTCATGAGACCCCAGGTTTACCCACTAAAACCCCTCTGTTGCCGCCTCGCTGCTATACGGCGAGGTCCCAGGAACGCCGAAGTACTCTTCCGCAACCTCGCCAGAATGGATACCCTGACCTGCCCCAACGCGGTGTGGTAGGAGAACCGGCCTGATGAACTATAGATAGATATATCTTTATTTGGTATTAATCATGGATCCATTACATCAGCGGTCGGCAACCTTTTAGCAGCCAAGGGCCACATAGTAGTTAACGAAGATGACGCGGGCCGCACTTTGGTGTTATTTGTGACTTTAGCAGACATTTTGTCGTTCGTCAGTGTTACATTCAAAATAGCCAGGGAGGCTCGCGGGCCGCAAGCGAGAGGTTGGCGGGCCGCAGGTTGCCGACCGCTGCATTACATAATAAAAATTAATTACCAAAATTATAATAAATTAATATTGTACATGTTAAATTATTCCAATTTACGTAAAAAAATAATGACAACAATTTTAAAATATAATAATAACTTATGTTATGTTATAAGGTGGTATGATGATGATATGATAGAACCGTGTGACCCTGGCCAAGATGGCGGCTGGAGAGTGTAGTACAGTCATTATAGATTTTGACTCGTGAATAATTAGTTCTTGGATTTTTTTTTCGTAGGTCCCTCGGGGGGGTCACTGGGAGTGTAAATTCAAAAAGTAGGCTGAATCAGGCTCCTGCGTATATTCGAAAAATTGTTTTTTTTTCCAAAAAAACGGTTTTTCTTCAATAACTCGGCCATTTTTGATTTTACAGTAAAACCGTAAGGACAAAAATTGTAGGAAATTTGATTCTCTACAAGTTAGTCCAGTCATTATATCCAAAAAACCGACCCTTCCCGTGAATAATCAGTTCTTGGATTTTTTTTTGTACGTCCCTCGGGGGAATCACTGGGAGTGTAAATTCAAAAAGTAGACTGAATCAGGGTCCTGTGTATATTCGAAAAACGGTTTTTCTTGAATAACCCGGTCATTTTTGATTTTACAGTAAAACCGTGAGGACAAATATTGTTCAGAATTTGATTCTCTACAACTTTGTTTCCCTTCATTTATGCCGTAAAGCGTGGAACATAGGAGATAATGATAATATTTTGAATTTGTCGCGTTTTTCAGGTTTAATTTCTAAAATATCGATTTTGGGGGAAAAAAGGTGGGAACCAAAATTGTTCAGAATTTGATTCTCTACAAGTTTAGTCCTCTTCATTTATGTCGTAAAGTTCAAAATAAACGAGATGTTGAAAATATTTTGAATTTGTCGCTTTTTTCAAATTTTATTTCCAAACTATCGATCCTAGAAGAAAAATTGTGAGGACCAAACTTGTAGAGAATCACATTTTCTAAAATTTTTGTCCTCACGGTTTTACTGTAAAATCAAAAATGACCGAGTTATTCAAGAAAAACCGTTTTTCGAATATACACAGGACCCTGATTCAGTCTACTTTTTGAATTTACACTCCCAGTGATTCCCCCGAGGGACGTACGAAAGAAAATCCAAGAACTGATTATTCACGGAAGGGTCAGTTTTTTGGATATAACGACTAGACTAACTTGTAGAGAATCAAATTTCCTACAGTTTTTGTCCTTACGGTTTTACTGTAAAATCAAAAATGGCCGAGTTATTGAAGAAAAACCGTTTTTTTGGAAAAAATACATTTTTGGAATATACGCAGGAGCCTGATTCAGCCTACTTTTTGAATTTACACTCCCAGTGACCCCCCCGAGGGACCTACGAAAAAAAATCCAAGAACTAATTATTCACGGGTAGGGTCGGTTTTTTGGATATAATGACCGTACTAAGTGGAGCAGCTGGCCGTTTGACAGCATTTCTGAACTGCAGAGGGCAGCACAGGAACACCCTGTTTATTGTAGTGAATTATCGATATTAAGAGAGTTTCACACGGGTGTTACAAGATAGGACACGCAACCGGGCGTACATAACTAGGGGGTTGTGCACAAATCACGCGAGGTGTTTTCGGCCCCCTTTTTGACCCCCCCTCCCCCTTGGTGACATTTGGTGAGGTTTTTGGCTACCCCCCTCCCCCCACACAACCTCACGTGTATTTTTTTCATTCGACCTAATTTTAAGATAAATATATAGTCTTGTATATAGAAAATCGTGTTTATTTTTATATTTTCGTCAAATAGACTCTCTATTTTGAAGTGCAGAGTGAAGATCTATGTTTAAAGAAACCGAGAAAAAGTATCTACTTATGTGGTAGGTTTTTTCTTAGTTTCGTTCACTGTAGAATAATACACGTGAGGTTTCCTTTATACCCCCCTCCCCCATCGGACCTCGCGTGATTTGTGCACAAGCCCTAGGGCGCAGCACCTGCTTATAGTTGTGCCGTTCTCGAGAATGTTCCCAATTTACTGGAAATGTTCCCAACTTAGTGGGAATGTTTCCAATTTACTGGGAATGTTCCCGACCGAAAACATTTCCCATACCAAAGGGAGAACGTTCTCGAAAACGGTACAACTCTACACATACACTAGGAATCCTCTAGATCGAGTTTAGAGCAATTATTTCATGCAACCGATGATGCCAAAAATGCGGGGGTGCGCGGGACGAGGTGAGCGAAGTCCCGTGCCATGATTGGTCCGTTCAAAAACACGGACGTCACACAAAGACACTTTCGACTCGAACATGGAGTAAAATTACCGTATGCGTGGCAGAGGGGGTAGCGCGACTATGCTAAGTCTGGAGGATGTTTCGTCTGTGACTCTACACCTGCTTATTGTCGTGAAGTGTCAATTACAAGCTTAAAGTTTTTCTAGAAATTAAAAACTTTCACAAGATTTCACTTTGAAGTTTCCGAAATTTTTCCATGTGGGAATTTCGTGATTTTGGAATCTATACTCGCATTATGCATAATATCTGGGAGGCCGAGCTATGCTGGGAAAACATACAAAAACTCAAAAATGCGCGTTTTTCAAGATTAAGACTAACTAGATCGATTTTTCGCCCCCAATAATTCCTTATAGCAAATTTCATCGATATCGTTAGAGCCGCTTCGGAGATCCCCGAACTATGTATATAAATATACAAATAAATAAATAAATAAATAAATATTATAGGAAATTCTTACACAGATTGACTAAGTCCCACAGTAAGCTCAAGAAGGCTTGTGTTGTGGGTACTCAGACATACAGAGATATACAAGAATGGCTCGTTTAAAGTTATAAGATAACATAATTAACAAAACATAGTAATACTTTACTATAGTACGTAAAAGTAATATTCTTTATTTCTTTATTCCAGAAGCACTTTACACCAGGTCTCCTCCTGTCACTGAATCGAATGATCGTCCAGCAACCCCAGCACCAATGGAAGTGGACGCAGATGAAGCTGAAACCGATACAGGTAAAATTATCCCAATACCTAATCTGAGTGCTAAAAGCGATAAGTTTCTTAAGAAGAGATCTAAACTTGAAGATTTACTGGGCAATATCAAAGATAAAAGTAATAAGCAAAAGGCAAAAGCAAGCAATGAAGACGTTATGGTCATTTGCTCAAATTATCGTGCTAATAATGAGATTAATAAAGATGTGGCTAGTAATGAAATTAAACGTGTGGCTAATAATGAAATTGAAGATGTGGCAAGTAATAAAATTGATGATGTGGCTAATAATGAATTTAAAGATGTGGCTAGTAATGAAATTGAGGAAGTTGTGTCTATTAATGAAAGTGAAGATGTGGCTAGCAATGAAATTGAAGATGTGGCTAATAATGAAAGTGAAGGTGCGGCTAATATTGAATTTGAAGAAGATGTGGCTAATAATGAAATTGAAGATTTGTCTAATAATGAATTCGAAGAAAATGTGGCTAATAATGAATTCCAAGGAGATATGGCTAATAATGAAATTGAAGATGTGGCTAATAATGAAAGTGAAAAAGACGGGGCTAAAAATAGAGAAAAAACAGAAATGAAATTGTCTGAATCTGATGATGAACTCATATTGCATAATAGCAGTATGAATGAAGATGAATTGCTAAAAGATTTAGAAAATATGGATATTCCTATAGCCGATGATGTGATAGTTATAGACGATGATGATGATGATTTTTTAGAGAAGCCATGTGAAAATACAGCACAAGAAATTAAAAAGGAAGATAATGAAATAACAATTACTAGTGATACTAATAAAGAATCAAGTAAAGATACAGATAATTCAAAAGAAGAAGTGCCAAAAAACTTACCAGCGCTACAAAAGTGTAACTTAAGTGAAGATATAGCATCCCCAAAGTCTTTAGATAGCTTAAGTTCGAAATCAAGTGTTGTTTCATCTAATAAAGACATTGATAGCATATCTGATACTAACGTAAGATTTCTTTTAGAAGATGAAGATGAGAAAAATAAATTGGTTAGCCAAGACAATGAGACAAATAAATGCAATAATAATGAATCAACTGCGTCAGATAAAGAGGCGATTAATGATATTGATAATGTAACAGTTTATAAAATAATTGAAGAAATTAGTGATACAACGGATACTAGTAACGATAATGAAAAAGCTATCCCAAACGATAATATACTGAACATAGTTGACGCGAAACTTAATGATTATTTTAAGAAGTGCAAAAAAATCTATTCAAAAAAGATTAAAAAGGAAACGGATATAAATAAAAACGAAATGGCGCAGAATGGAGATGCAGATTTTTTGACACTTTCTTGTGATAAATGCAAACCTACATTTAAAAAGGTATCCGAGAATGAAAACGTCAAGTATTGCTTAAAATGTTCATCGATTTTTGACTCGAAAGACTGTACGTATTGTATTAAAAAATTGAATGGAACGTGTGTACCTTGTAAACTTAAATTTTGCTGTGCAAGTTATTACAAAAGTCATACAGAGAGTTGTTCTAAACTTAGGAGTATATGTAAAGATGCTGAGGCTGCTGAAAAACTTGATACACTACGGGTATTGTTTTCCAGTTATATCATAAAACATAAATAAATTCCATCAAATCTACCACTGTGTTGCCAGTAAAATGAAATGTTTCATTTTACTGGCAACACAGTTAAGGAGTATATGTAAAGATAATGTAATCCAGTAACTTTGTCGAATTTTGTAACCTGGCTATTTTGCGTCAAATCCGGTAGTTCTGATTTTTTGCAGGCTTGTTTATGATGTTGGCCCAATGAATAATCCAAGTTTGTGACCTCGAGCGCCGAACGCAACTTTGTCAAAAATCGAATAAACCGCATTTTTTTTTAGATTTCGGCGATTATAACCCTAAGTACTAGTTTTTGGTAGTAACTTCCTAGGGCGTTTTTAAAGTAGACTAAATTTGCTACAATAAGACAATAGAATTGTCTCTGTACATCACATTTCAAAAAAAATATTTTTTTTTTTCAAATGTATGAGTGCCTTTTTTGAAAAAAAAAATATTTTTTTTGAAAATAAATATTTTGTAGAACGTTGCGGTGATGAATTCCATATAAATTACCTACCTAACCCTTATATTATAGCTAAGAACTGATGTAAAATTATAAAATTTTAAAAGGCTTTATCTCGGAAAATATTAGATGTACAGAGACAATTCTATTGTCTTATTGTAGCAAATTTAGTCTACTTTAAAAACGCCCTAGAAAGTTACTACCAAAAACCGGGCAAGTGCGAGTCGGACTCGCGCACGAAGGGTTCCGTACCATAATGCAAAAAAAAAAACAAAAAAAAGCAAAAAGAAAACGGTCACCCATCCAAGTACATACTGACCCCTCCCGACGTTGCTTAACTTTGGTCAAAAATCACGTTTGTTGTATGGGAGCCCCATTTAAATCTTTATTTTATTCTGTTTTTAGTATTTGTTGTTATAGCGGCAACAGAAATACATCATCTGTGAAAATTTCAACTGTCTAGCTATCACGGTTCGTGAGATACAGCCTGGTGACAGACGGACGGACGGACGGACGGACGGACGGACAGCGAAGTCTTAGTAATAGGGTCCCGTTTTACCCTTTGGGTACGGAACCCTAAAAACTAGTACTTAGGGTTATAATCGCCGAAATCTAAAAAATTGCGGTTTATTCGATTTTTGACAAAGTTGCGTTCGGCGCTCGAGGTCACAAACTTGGATTATTCATTGGGCCAACATCATAAACAAGCCTGCAAAAAATCATAACTACCGGATTTGACGCAAACGCAAAATGTATAATTTTACTGTATTAATGAGGTTTCTGAAAAACTTGATACACTACGGGTATTGTTATCCAGTTATACCATACATCATAAACATAAATAAATTCCATCAAATCTACCACTGTGTTGCCAGTAAAATGAAACATTCTATTTATAGTGAATATCCTCCTAAGGCCCAACGTCCTACCTATAGTACTTCTTCAGTACCATGAAATTTAAACCATATTCAATTGGAACAGAGTTGCATTTCATTTGTTTCGTTAAATATTCAAACAAATAAAAATCAACCCTATTTCCTGCACTATAGGTTCAAATTTCAATGGCAAATTTTGGGTTTTGCATTTGTATGGCTGGGCCTTAGGAGGATATATTATTGGCGAAAGAATACACGTAAGTGTAATGACTTGGAATAACACGCAATTAATTAATGCTGTATTCTTTATTGGAACACTAATTTATCGATCTTACAATCAAGACGCCATATTGGAGAAGAGCGAGACAGCCCACAGATAAGAGCGACCATAGGCACTTAAAGCTGACATACACGAGTATATCACACTCTCCCCCACCAGTTTTAAACAGTTCTTGTAATAATTAACTAGATAATAAATTATTACTAATTATTATTATTAATTTTCATTTAATTAGTTATTTCTTGTAGAAATAATTTACTACTAATTTTAAATTCAACATTTAAATGCTTAGTTTAAATAATCGGACATATAAAAAAGTAGTTTTTTAATTTGTATTGAATCATAACTATTTTGAGGTAGAATTGTTCGTATTGAAATGGTAACCCTTCCGGTCTAAACAACATTACTTTTCTTGGTAGATTTGACAGAATTTATTTGTGAATGATGGTATAGTTTATAAATAGGTCTAGGTTAAAATTTTCTAGTAGCATAGCCCTGTCAATCCCTAGAAATGTGTCTTTTTTGTAATGGATGGATGCTCTGGATGCCAGACCTTTAAGCCAAATCTCATAGAAGAAATTTCTTTCTGTATGCACTTGAGGGCAATGTCCCCCGTAGCCAATCAAATAATAAAACTAACTTATCATTTCATTTGTTTTCTAAAATACTGCCATAAACAAAAATAACTGAATGAAGTGAATAGGGCTTTATTAAATTGCACAACGGGACTTAATCGCGTATTTAAGTTTTGAGATTAATACTACTAGGTTGTACCACAGAATAAATAATAGTACTAGGTGCAGAAGACTGACTCTAACAAAACGCGTCTGTCACGATCAGCACAGACATGGCCGCTAGGTGGCGACAGCGCCACGCGCCCTTAATTTATTATATAATACACTCAAAACTCATCGCAGAGAGCTTGTAGTGTATATCTTAAATAATTGTCATTATTATTAATTATTAAATAAATCGCCTTTGTAGCTTTATAGCGCTTATAACAGCTATTATATATAGTTCGTTTATTTAGCATTATAAATATTTTATAAATTGAAAAACACTTTAAAAATAAGTCACGGCAAATAATACGATCATTTATATTCTTCTGCTTTCATATAATAATAGTGATTTATTTATAAAAAGAGTTTTTCAACTATTATAGGACATGTCAAGATCGCTTAGGGGCTATTCATAAATTACGTCATTTCAAATTAGGGGGGGGGGTCTGGACATCGGATGACGGTAGCATGCCTTAGGAGGAAACGGGGTCCTTCGAAGCATGATTTTTGGATGATTTTAGGGGGGGGGGGGGGGGGTCAAAAATCGATGACGTAATTTATGGACAGCCCCTTACCTTCTTTCTAATGCAAAAAAACGAACTGTATAAGTTCGCCAGTTCGTGTAATGTAATGAAACCAATACCTCTTGCTCAATGTAATTAATTTATTTTTAGGTTAGTTTATGGTTTCTTTTTTCAAGAAAAATATTTGTAATAATTTTTTGATGATTTTTTTTAAATTAAATGTATTAAAGGGATTTTTTAAAAGTTAAATGTGCAGAAATTGTTGATTAAATCAAGTCAAAATTGCTGGATATCAATTATTTTGGGCGATGATTTTTGAAGGAAATTTGCATAATAAATGTATTCGGCAAATGTACTAATAAAGTATGTGAGAAAGTGAATAACCATCCTAAATATATCTTGTGATACACCTTTCATTCGTTTTTATTTTTAATTTTTAATTATTATGATACGGAATTGTCCAATTTGTGTAACGAAAGTGAATGTTATGTGTAGAGTATTCTTACGAAATAAAATACTGAAGTTACTCTTAGGTATCTCATGTGTATCTCGAATTAGTTATTTAGCTATATCACTGTAAAATACTAGTACTTAAGGCCAAGAATAGTATTAATATTAGTGGCAATAAAATATTAAGAACTATCACTTTTTTATTACCTATTTTATACCAGGTTGACCAAGATGGCGTCGCTCTCTCCAAAGCTCGTACCCCGTTCTGATCTCTATACTAAACCAAATACTATATAATAATAGGGCCATAGAGAAATACAGTACTGATAAGTACTGATAATTCCGCTACTCGATGCTAGATGTCGACTATGAAAGTTGCTATGGAAATACTAATATTTCTGGGACCAAACCTGATGTATGGAGTGAGCACTCTTGTATTACTTACTCTATGATAGGGCTATTTAATTATCTAGGGCTAATACATTATCATAGGGGTTAATGAAATAAAACATAGTATTTTTTTTTCTAGCCTACTTTGGTGCCCCATTGCTGGGCAAAGGCCTCCCCTCGTTTTCTCCACTCGACCCTGTCATCGGCATTTTCCCACCATTTGGGGTAGAATGCGTCCAAGTCGTCCCGCCATCTCCTTTTCGGTCTGCCTAAACTCCGCCCTGCACCGTCTACTGTATTCCGTGGGTCCCACTCAGTAACCATATTGGCCCACCTTTCTGGGTGCATGCGGCAGACATGTCCGGCCCAGTCAAACTTAAGCTTAGCGGTCTTGACGCCTACATCTACAACTCTAGTTCTGGAGCGTAGTTCCGTGTTTCTGATTCCATCAGTTCTGCGAACACCTAATATACTACGCTCCATCGCGCGCTGGCAAACCTTGAGTTTAGATTTTAGAGCCTCGGTTAATGACCAAGTTTGTGCACCGTAGGTTAGAATGGGCAGGATGCACATGTCAAGGAGTTTGCGCTTGAGACACAAGGGAAGGTCGCCCTTCATTAGCGCTTTCATGGACCAGAAGCTCTTCCAGGCGTTCTCGATACGTCTATCGATTTCGATAGACCGCCTGTTCTCGAAGGATGCTATCTGGCCCAAGTAAACGTACTCGTCGACATATTGTATATCCTGCCCATCCACCACAATGCTGTTTAGCTTGATTGGTCATCAACTGAGTTTTCGCTTTATTCATTGTAAGTATTTGGTATTTTAAATATGTATTTTTGTTTAATAAGCGAATCCGCTTTGCTCGCGCGCCTTGCACTGCTCCGAATCAGGTTGACCAAGATAGAAACTCATAGGCATTGACATAGATATCTCAGGACTGGCCTTACAGGCAATAATAATGAGGCATGACAGGGGCCAGTACAGCGGTGTGACACTGCTACAACGCGATTGGTTGATGAGTTCGCATAACCCGCGCGATTGGTTGACGAGTTCGCATCACGCGCGCTATTGGTCGCAACTAGTTACGTTAGACTGCACGATTGGCTGGAATTCGTAAGTCACACCGCTAAACTAGTACCAGTTTTAGTGCCCGTAAGGCCAGTCCATAGATATATACGTTAATGCTCATAGGGCTATTTAACCTTTTCGACGCCGTGTCAAACATAAAAGCTGTCACTATGCTGTCACTTCGGACGCCACGTCACCGCAGTGTCAAAACTAAAATTTAACTTTATGCGTATTGCTCTGTGGTCTGTGACCGATTAATCGGTCTGTGGCGTTGAACATGCGGTGCGGATATAGCGGTCACTGGCGTCCAAAAGGTTAATTATCTAGGGCTATAATATCATAGGGGTAAAATAAAATATGTTTTTATGTATTTTTGTTTAATAAGCGAATCCGCTTTGCTCGCGCGCCTTGCACTGCGCCGAATACACCAGGTTGACCAAGATGGCGTCGCTCTCCGACAGTTTGTTGTTGTGCCCCATTCTGATCTCTGTATTAAACTCATAGGGCTATTTAACCTTTTCGACACCGTGTCAAACATAAAAGCTGTCACTCGGACGCCACGTCACCGCAGTGTCAAAACTGAAATTGAACTTTATGCGTATTGCTTTGTGGTCTGTGACCCAGGGGCGTAGCTAGAGGATATGGCGCCCGGGGCAGACACCAAATTTGCGCCCCCCCCCCCCCCCCCAAACGAAATGAACTTAAGGTGGCCACTGACAAGCCTTCCAACAGTCCAAATAGCGTGGCTGCAATCCAAAATCGGTCCGTGAATGTCAAAAACGTACAACGTTTAATATTAGGATGCCGTCCATTTGGATGAATCCATTGTAACGGCATCCATTTGGAAGGCTCGTCAGTGGCCTGCTTAACGAAACGAAAGGGTTATTTTTTGCTTTAATAAGTTTACTTTTAATGTAGACAAATACAGTGTAGGTACCTATGTTTTTTTAGTACATCGGTGGCCAACAAGCTTACGACCCACCTGATGGTAAGCGGTCACCGCATCCTATGGACGTCTACACTCCACTACACTACACTACACATGCGCATTGCCGACCGTTTTAAAACGTATAAACTTCTTTTTTGGAGATCTCTATTCATAGGTACAGCGCGGCTTTGGACTGATTTGAAGGACCCAAGGTGGCATCCAGGTGCTCCTGTCCAAAGGTGACAGCAGTACTCAATATATGGGATCAGCCTACCCCAGAGTAAAGTATGGCGGTGGCCTCCCTTTATTGAGCACACCGAGTTTTTTTTGATACGAGCGCAGCCTACCCAGCAAGATGGCTACGAAATTATTGGACGTCACTGATGGAGATGTCAACACCGATCGAGGCTCCCAATTAGGGTTTGCACGACGGATCTGAAATGTATGAGAAGATCCGTGGATCCGGATCCAGATCCGGATAATTTCATACATTTCGGATCCGGATTGCAAACCTTACTCCCAATACTCCCTGACATGGGAAGGGTTGTGCCTTGAAAAATGAGGTTTTCTTAGCGGTAAACGCGCAAATTTGAGTCATGATAGGATTGAATCGGATTAAATTGTCCTGATCCCACACCGAAACTCTGGATAGAATGCCTCGATACCTGACACAGTTATTTCTACTATTATTTTATGGGGTCACTTCCCCATCGCTATTTCAGTTCAGTCCAGTTCAGTTATCAGTGCAAATACCACGAACAATTATTAGAAGGCAGAAAAGCAAAGCAAAGCTTCACTCCAGAATTTCTTAACAAAAGTTATAAGTCTCGAAAACTACGAAAAATCGGCTAACATCTGGTACATGGGGTATATTCTGATAACCCACGACGAGGATTCTAAAAAAAAATTATGGGCGTCAAGGTTTGGACCAGCCTGTAGGTATACAGGGTGGCTAAAAAATAAATAACATTTTCGTTGCCAGGCAGGTTTTTGGATTACACTGAGCAACTTTTACTATTAGTCCAACCCCTAAGTCGCGAAAAAAATTTGGCTGTTTCCTACATTTTGGCTGGTCCATTTTCTATGGGAGGGTAAACTTTTTTTTCGCGAATTCGGGGTTAGTCCCGTAGTAAAAGTTGCTCAGTCCCAAAACCCAAAACCTCCCTGGCAACGGGAATTTAGTTATTTTTTAGCCATCCTTGTATAGTACTGTCGTCCGCATATCGATGAATGTCGTCGATAGACAACATGTCACAGATATGCAGCAGCTATTGAACCGGCCTAGCCAAGGTTACAATCGCTATCGCTTCGACAACGAAAAGCATTATGTCTCTCTATCACTCTTCCATATTAGTGTGACAGTGACAGTTGCGTTTCGATCGCTACAGAGCGTAAGCGATTGACATCTTGGCTACGCGGCCAGGTTCCGTCTACTACGGCTCATATGCGCCTGCCGGACAAAGGGCTAGCGATCCATTTGCATAGGTAGTCTCTTGGAGAGTCCATAAGATGGTAACTTCGACAGGAGACCCCTAACGGAAAAGACGCGCTAACACGGGACACAACTCTGAAGCACTCGGCCCGCTCGCCTTATAAAACGAAAGCATAGCAACTCCCGCCTTGATGGAAGTTTCTTGCATAGAGTATTCGCACTGCGGGATGGTGGGCGGTAGGGCGCTACCGTCGTCTGTCAAGGTCGAGTTCGAGGCAAAAAGAGTAAGAGTAAAAGATCGGCTTTCTCTTTTGCGCTGTGGGCCAGAATACCATCCGCATTTCACACTTCACAGTGGTGGTAAATATGACTGACAAAAGTTTCCCTGCTGCCTTTTAGCAAGGCGGAGAGGTACAGGTCTTTTGCTCATTTTGGCGCCCCCCCTTGGACGGCGCCCGGGGCACGTGCCCCCTCCAACCCCCCCCCTAGTTACGCCTCTGCTGTGACCGATTAATCGGTCTGTGGCATTGAACATGCGGTGCGGATATAGCGGTCATTGGCGTGCAAAAGGTTAATTATGTAGGGCTATAATATCATAGGGGTAAAATAAAATATAATGTTTTTATGTATTTTTGTTTAATAAGCGAATCCGCTTTGCTCGCGCGCCTTGCACTGCTCCGAATACACCAGGTTGACCAAGATGGCGTCGCTCTCCGACAGCTTGTTGTTATGCCCCATTCTGATCTCTGTACTAAACCAGGTACTAAACTCATAGGGCTATTTAACCTTTTCGACGCCGTGTCAAACATAAAAGCTGTCACTCGGACGCCACGTCACCGCAGTGTCAAAACTGAAATTGAACTTTATGCGTATTGCTTTGTGGTCTGTGACCGATTAATCGGTCTGTGGCGTTGAACATGCGGTGCGGATATAGCGGTCATTGGCATCCAAAAGGTTAATTATCTAGGGCTATAATATCATAGGGGTAAAATAAAATAAAATGTTTTTATGTATTTTTAATGTATTTTTGTTTAATAAGCGAATCCGCTTTGCTCGCGCGCCTTGCACTGCTCCGAATACACCAGGTTGACCAAGATGGCGTCGCTCTCCGACAGCTTGTTGTTGTGCCCCATGCTAATCCAGCGGCGCCACATTGTGTCCTGAAAAAAAAAATGGTATCTACTTGCAGAGACCTCAAGGGCTGTTTCACAAGTCCATTCAACGTGTGTGTGGGGGGGGGGGGGGGCAGTTGTCGCAGAGGATGTTAGCTGGCGCATGCGTCGCGCTTGCTAAAGTAATATTAATAGCGCCATCTAGCGGACAGTTTAGCTACTAAAACAAACCTGTAATGGTTGCACAGTGCTTGCTCCAGGAGGGCAGTTGTCGCACAGGAAGTTGGCTGGCGCATGCGTCGTGCTGGTAAAGTAACATTTATATGAATTGCGCCATCTAGCGGACAGTTTCGGTACTAAAACAAACCTGTAGCGGTTGCACGGTGCTTGCTCCAGGAGGGCAGTTGTCGCACAGGAAGTTGGCTGGCGCATGCTAAAGTAACACTAATATTAATAGCGCCATCTAGCGGACAGTTTCGGTACTAAAACAAACCTGTAGCGGTTGCACGGTGCTTGCTCCAGGAGGGCAGTTGTCGCACAGGAAGTTGGCTGGCGCATGCGTCGCACTGGTAAAGTAACATTTATATGAATAGCGCCATCTAGCGGACAGTTTCGGTACTAAATCAAACCTGTAGCAGTTGCACGGTGCTTGCTCCAGGAGGGCAGTTGTCGCACAGGAAGTTGGCTGGCGCATGCGTCGCGCTGCTAAAAGTAACACTAATATTAATAGCGCCATCTAGCGGACAGTTTCTGTACTAAAACAAACCTGTAATGGTTGCACGGTGCTTGCTCCAGGAGGGCAGTTGTCGCACGGGAAGTTGGTTGGCGCATGCGTCGCGCTGCTAAAAGTAACACTAATATTAATAGCGCCATCTAGCGGACAGTTTCGGTACTAAAACAAACCTGTAGCGGTTGCACGGTGCTTGCTCCAGGAGGGCAGTTGTCGCACAGGAAGTTGGCTGGCGCATGCGTCGCGCTGCTAAAGTCGTAAGGAATGCCGACCACCCACGCCTCTTTAGGAGTCTTCTCTAGTAGACGCTCTTTGCCTGTTGCACAAAAATTTGTTAACATTTTATTAGCAAGAGGTGGCGTTGACTATAGCGCCATCTATCGCCAAATAGAATAGTTTTGTAAGTTATGTCATGCTGCTAGAGTTAGGCCAAGCTAAGTTGGCAGCGATTTTGATAGCCCAGACTGTGCAAATGTAATGTGAACGTTATAAGTTCATAGAAGATGAACGTTTAAAATAACACTTGCACAGTCTGGACTACCAAAATCGCTGCTAACTTAGCTTGGCCTAACTTAGTTACTTTTATTTTAAAAACACACATTTAGATTATGTATAAAACGAGGTATAGTAGCAGAGTATATTATAGTACCTAGTAATAACAGAGTAGATTACATATCGCGCCATCTATCACCTACTAGGAGTGTCTGACAACTTACGAGAGATGTCGCTAACCGCGATCGAGATTTTCACTAGATGGCAGCACCGTAACGAGAAGTCTTTTTGACAGCTGCTGTCAAAATCCACCAAAAAAACATGGTTAAACGTGATTGGTGGATTATGACAGCTAGACCTCTCACCACGGTGCTGCCATCTAGTGAAAAAGTCGATCGCGGAAGCTCTCATACTTTGAGACAGCTGTCGCGGCGGCCGTATAACGGTAGATCTGATTACAGCACCATCTATGGGTTAAGGTGGTTCTCCTTGCTCGATTTTCATACAACTTTCTTGGCACCCTAGCTCCTATTATATAGGGTTTCTTCACTTGTATATGTAATGTTTGGGTAGTATATATATTTCTGTCTTCGCAGAACGTAAAAAAATACTAGATTTTGATTAAAATTATTAAGAAAAAAGCCTTTGAATATTGGTAAAATTTTGCCTCATTGCTTGTTTGTGTGAGTGATGCTTATAGTATCGGTGTAATTCTAACATGGCGACTTCATTTGACAAGCAATCATTTTTAATTTGTCAAAGGTGTAACAGATGGCACTTTAAAACCGCAACACAGATTACCTGTGTATTTTGTTTTATTTTCACTCAATAGAGGGAGGTATATTTAATGCACAAAGCATGTTACGAGTATACCTACTCATTTAAGAATCTTCTTTCTGATATAATTTCATTCCCAGATTTAATATAACTTAATAATTATTATGATTATTACACAATAAAATACATTAATATATTTATAGAAAGGTCAGTCCAAACAATCATTCGCGTTACGGTCGTCCACCGAAAACCCTTGTGAATTCTGCTTTCGTTTCGGTAAATGTTCTCTGGAAAAGCCTATATTTATTGTAACAATGATTTTTAAACTAAAATACCTAGCTATATTTTTCTCAAAAATATATATAGTAGTGGACCCTATAATGGACGTGGAACCAGTTATGGGACAAAAAACCACAAATCCTCTAAAATAAGTATCTAAAAATAGTTTATAAACACTGTCTGTATATTATCATAAATATGAGTCTTAGAGCTGTTTCAATTTAAAGTTTCATTAAATTTGGTTATTTTTTAAGAAATTGGCGTCAACCCAAAAGTTGTCGTGTCACTGAAAAAAAATACCACTACGAATTCTTAACAACTTCGCTAAGAGAGGTGAGTTAATTTATTAAATTTTAATTAATTAATACTCGATGAAAACTAGAATGTGTTTTGTTAATTGCATTTACCATGAGATAATGTATACAACACACTATGTTGTGACTCCACAGATGTAAAAAAAATAGTGGTATTTGGCCCAATCCCATTATAGGAGCTGTAAAACTGCATGCCTCCTATAATGGGACAATTGACATTATAATGCTTGCCATGGCATAATTTCATGTTTAAACAATACAGAAGTAAAATGTAGTTACGAAATACGTCAACCAGGAGGTATTCTCGGACTTCGCATAAATTAATATCGTTTTTCCAAACTTTTATTTAACTTGCCCTGTTAGTTTGTGTGGGTCAAATTTTGGTAACTGAATTTGAGCCACTTTTCGATTTCCGATACAATTGAATTTTTTTGTAAGTACGTAATTAAGTATGCAAATCTGATGATAATGCAATATTATATATGATAACATCGACCTGATCTTATGATGGAGACAGGAGGTGGCCATGGGAATTTTATCGAAATAAACCCTAACTAATTGTGTTAGGTATATTAGAATTGTCTCGATGGATCTAATACAATAATAATTGGCTGTGGAAAGAAAAATACATTCATCGATAAAAGCTTATACCAAAAATTGATTTTTTTGCCATAACTTATACCCCATTTCAATATTTTATACTGATAGAGCAATGTCCATTATAGGGGGCCCATTACTGGATCCACGTCCATTACTGGGGGCCCATTACTGGAGCTTTGGTGTCCATGACTGGAGAAGAAAAAAACATAGTTTTAATTTGTTAAGTATGTGGAAACTCATTGCAATATCTTTGATACAACACGCCTAAAACATGAAAGACGGATAGGACTTTCATCTTTTAACACGCTAAGCGGTAGACCAGTTACATGTATAAGGGAAATATCATAAATACTCCAAATTTCTTCTTAAATGTCCCATGACTGGTGCTGTTACTATAGGTATGTGGAGAAAAATGTCATCTTCTTGTAAATAAACAAGATTCTATAATATCTTCTGCTTGTGCATAACAATAACATTAGTAGATGATACTTTTAGGGTTCCGTACCCAAAGGGTAAAACGGGACCCTATTACTAAGACTTCGCTGTCCGTCCGTCTGTCTGTCACCAGGCTGTATCTCACGAACCGTGATAGCTAGACAGTTGAAATTTTCACAGATGATGTATTTCTGTTGCCGCTATAACAACAAATACTAAAAACAGAATAAAATAAAGATTTAAATGGGGCTCCCATACAACAAACGTGATTTTTGACCAAAGTTAAGCAACGTCGGGAGTGGTCAGTACTTGGATGGGTGACCGTTTTTTTTTGCTTTTTTTTTTGTTTTTTTTTGCATTATAGTACGGAACCCTTCGTGCGCGAGTCCGACTCGCACTTGCCTGGTTTTTTTTCAAAAATGCTGCCTTTCACCCGAGTTAAAACACTCTACTTTTCATTTCGCATACGAGGAAAGTAAAATGAATGTGTTTTTTTAAATACATTTTTATAGTAGGTATTTTTGAGAGTAGGTATTTTTGAGAGTAGGTATTTTCTATTAACAATTTGGCCAAAAGTAATTTATGGAATGGGGAGTCAAATATCAGAATGGAAATTGTATAACAAATCCATTTATACCCAAATTTCAATTGCTTATTGTAAAAAGAATAATAAAATCGTACTTGTAATTGGAACCTAAACTGCTCTAGTGCAGCAACGTATCATTTCCTGCACACCTTTTACAACAACAATGACCCTCTTTCATATATTCGGTCAAATTGTGCTTTTTGAAAAACTAATTATAGCCAGCCTTTTATGAATGTAGTATGATACCTTAGGGTATGGTGCTTTACGCACACTAGCGTCCCTTCCCCTCCCCCTGACGCAACCCACCCTTTTTGCATGAAATATGTCCCGGTTCACAGTTTTTTACATTTTTTGAGGAAAGTATACATTTTAGGAAAAAAAGTGTCAATGAAAGAAATAATCCTTAATAAATTCTTAATAAAAAAGGTCATATTCATTTTTTTTATATCATGCACCTAATTCATGTATTAGCTTGTCAAAATTCGAAATAACATAGTTTTTACTTAGGGTTCGAAACTCATTTATTATACACGGTGTAACATGAGGAAACTGAATAATTTTAGCAGCGTATTCCTGATCACATTTAGAGACAAAAATGTCCTATAAACTTTTTTGAAATTCGCCTAGTTTCAGAGTTAATACCAATAAAAAAAAAACAAGTTTCTATTGTTACATAGTTCAAAACGCCTTTTTGATGGCGATGTTGCTACTATGGGATTTAGTCTAAATATCCTTATTGATATGTCAAAAAGTGACAAGTAACACTTTACAAAAACTAAGTTTTACGAAAAAAAAAACCATTTTAAGTGACAATTTTTATATACAAATTCATTCATAAAATTAAAAAAAAAACCAAAAAAAATTTTTTTTTTGGCGAAATTGACCTAAACACATATTACATCTTTTCCTTTTTTTGACCTCATGTATACATTTTAGGATAAAAGTGTCAATGAAAGAAATAGTTCCTTATTAAATTCTTAGTAAAAAAGGTTATATATTCATTTTATAACACTTATTATACAAGGTGTCCTCAAGAAATGCGAAAGATTTTATTTCTGAGGTCAAATTAAAAGAAGGAAAAAATGTTTGTATGAGTTTAGGTCAATTTCGCCGAAAACAATTTTTTTTATTGTTTTTAGGGTTCCGTACTTCAAAAGGAAAAAACGGAACCCTTATAGGATCACTCGTGCGTCTGTCTGTCTGTCCGTCTGTCACAGCCGATTTTCTCCGGAACTACTGGACCAATCAAGTTGTAATCTGGTACACATATGTAAGTTTGTAAACAAATGAATTTTAAACATGGGGGCCACTTTTGGGGGGTAAATGAAAAAATTAAAAAATAAAAATTTTCAAACTATATCATGTTACATATCAAATGAAAGAGCTTATTGTAAGGATCTCAAATATATATTTTTTATAATTTTCGAATAAACACTTTAGAAGTTATTCAAGAAAATAGGCAAAAAATGACTATTCCCCCCTCCCCCTTTATCTCCGAAACTACTAGGTTTAAAATTTTGAAAAAATACATAAAATAGGTCTATGATGACAGGAAAACCTATTAGAAATGTACAGTCAAGCGTGAGTCGGACTTAATTACAGTTTTTGATCCGACTCCTACGGATTTTTTAAAGATTTCACTCACGTTTCGCATAAATAATGTTTAGTTTTAAGTTTATAAAATACATATGTATGTTAGTCTGTAAGGTATTTGTAATATGGGCCTTGTTCCCTGAATTAAATATCTAAATAAATAAATAAATAAAATAAAAAATACATTGTTAAAAATTGTGTAATATACGGAATCCTTGGAACGCGAGTCCGACTCGCACTTGGCCGCAATTTTTTAATTTTTTGAGTATATATGTATGTACATAAAAAGTAAATGTTATTGGTAAACTTGTCAGTTAACATGGATTTTTACTTTTTTTTCGGTAAACATAGTTTTTGCAACGTGTTACTTAATTGTCACTTTTTGACATATCAATAAGGATATTTAGACTAAATCCCATAGTAACAACATCGCCATCAAAAAGGCGTTTTGAACTATGTAACAATCATCATCATTTCAGCCTATATACGTCCCACTGCTGAGCACAGGCCTCCTCTCATGCGCGAGAGGGCTTGGGCTATAGTCCCCACGCTAGCCCAATGCGGATTGGATGTAACAATAGAAACTTGTTTTTTTTTTATTGGTATTAACTCTGAAACTAGGCGAATTTCAAAAAAGTTTATAGGACATTTTTGTCTCTAAATGTGATCA
Source organism: Cydia fagiglandana (assembly GCF_963556715.1). Classification (NCBI taxonomy): domain Eukaryota; kingdom Metazoa; phylum Arthropoda; class Insecta; order Lepidoptera; family Tortricidae; genus Cydia; species Cydia fagiglandana. Next base: position 4,029,227 of record NC_085957.1, read on the forward strand.
GGAATACGCTGTTAAAATTATTCGGTTTCCTCATGTTACACCGTGTATAATAAATGAGTTTCGAACCCTAAGTAAAAACTATGTTATTTCGAATTTTGACAAGCTAATACATGAATTAGGTGCATGATATAAAAAAAATGAATATGACCTTTTTTATTAAGAATTTATTAAGGATTATTTCTTTCATTGACACTTTTTTCCTAAAATATATTCTTTCCTCAAAAAATGTAAAAAACTGTGTACCGGGACATATTTCATGCAAAAAGGGGGGGTTGCGTCAGGGGGAGGGGAAGGGACGCTAGTGTGCGTAAAGCACCATACCCTATGGTGTCATACTACATTCATAAAAGGCTGGCTATAATTAGTTTGTCTTCCCCATACATTAGAACACAATTTAACCGAATCAATAGCATGAGAAATGAAACGGATATTTCTTGTTTTCTTTGCATTAGCATTTTTCTCTCGATAATTTAATCAATTTGCAACATAAGTAGAAGAATCCTCATATATCCATAAATATCAAAATATAAAAGGACATACATTTTCAGAAGAATTCCCCGTGCGACGTTGCCAAGTGGTTTAAAGTACAACATGCTCGCAACGTTTGGATGTCAATAACTCGACAATGAAAAATTATATTTCAAATCAATTCAAACTTGATATTTTTGACAGTAATGGGTTACTTAAATAAGAAGGCATTTTTCGCCCGGGTCTACTATGGTCAAATGGTCTAGTGGCTTTTAGCTACTGAGTATAAGTCTAACAAGTTGAACAGCATGACAGGGTTCAAACCACGAACAAAGACTCATTTCTTTTTGTATTTATTTATTTATTTTGTTTCATCTTTTTGGAAATTTTATATGCCTTATTTTAAAAGTTATTTTTTAATACAGTTGCTCAAAAAGTGCTACTTTACGTAGCTGTTTAGCGTGCGGAAAGTTGGTTATCTCGAACTAGTGCTTTTTACTTTTCCAATTTTTTTAAATTTATACTTGTTCCAATTCACGACTACTTATTGATGAGTGTTAATATTAGTTTCCTTTAAACGTCGTAATCAGCATAAAAACCTACCGTTAATGTAAGAATACGAAAAATATTACATATTTCATATTTAATTACTTACCTCTTCATCATTATAACACGTTTATTTTTTAATATTCAATATTGAAAATTCCGTTCTTAATAAGTTGACTGAATGGAACGGAATAGCTGCCAAACGCCCATAGATATAATATACTTAAAGACGACGTCTAACCGAGCTGTCACTGTTACCACTTTTGTTTAGTGTACGATTAACAATGTTTTTCTTATTTTTTCGCAACTGTATTAAAAAACGTCGTTCGATACACGTGCGGAAATGTCATTCTTCACTCGTCCCGAGTCTTGCCACTCGCCTGCGGCTCGTGGCAAGATATCTCGGTACTCGTGAAGTAATGACACACCTTCCGCACTAGCATCGAAATGTACTATTAAGTAAATGTGTTGTATTTGATTATTTCATGTAGGTATATCATTTCAATAAAATTTTGGAAACTTATTTTATACCTGGTCAAGCAAATCTTGTCAGTAAAAAAACCGGGCAAGTGCGAGTCGGACTCGCGCACGAAGGGTTCCGTACCATAATGCAAAAAAAACAAAAAAAAAAGCAAAAAAAAAACGGTCACCCATCCAAGTACTGACCACTCCCGACGTTGCTTAACTTTGGTCAAAAATCACGTTTGTTGTATGGGAGCCCCATTTAAATCTTTATTTTATTCTGTTTTTAGTATTTGTTGTTATAGCGGCAACAGAAATACATCATCTGTGAAAATTTCAACTGTCTAGCTATCACGGTTCGTGAGATACAGCCTGGTGACAGACGGACGGACGGACGGACGGACGGACAGCGAAGTCTTAGTAATAGGGTCCCGTTTTACCCTTTGGGTACGGAACCCTAAAAAGGCGCGAAATTCAAATGTTCTATGAACGATATCCCTTCGCGCCTACATTTTTCAAATTTGCCGCCTTTTTCTACTGACAAGATCTGCTTGACCAGCTATACTTCGTCGATAGTTGACTTCTTATATACCTATTCTGCGATCCTAATTAGCCTCATGCATGACTTTTTTTTAATTATTTTAATCATTATTTATATCCTTTGAAATCGGAAAATAAAAATACTTTTATAAATCTTCCCATAATATTATTAAAAAATAATTAAAATACTGAAAATATTTTACTCACGTAAGTTTAGTTTCGAAGAATAACATACGCTTAAAATAATTCAAAAGAGAATGCTAAAATTATAAAATAAAAAAAAACTGGCATTGTCGGGGTTTGAACCATGTATCTTAGCTACAATCTGATTTTTTTCAAAATAGAGGCTACGGGTGCCACGAGCACATGACATTTGATGGTCGAAAACATTAGTTGCTTCTGAATGCGTTGTAATTCTTAATCGTTGCTCAAACAAGAATTTATTATTTAATTTCCAATCTTTTTTCAACAATAAACATTTCATCCGCTGCGCCCTCTAGGTTACTTTACTGTAACATTACGAATGTGCTGACATTTGACACTGACTTTAAGGTGACTTTAAGTACGTAAGTGTGCGTGAATGCAAGAAATTGCAATATTTTGCAGTTGGATTCCGGTAATAACGAAATGAGACAATGTTGAGTTGAACATGTCTCGATTTAGATGTAGTATTTTTTATAGTTTTCGCACATATCAACACATCTTATGAAACTTTGTATTTTGGGAGAAATAGTGAAAATCCACAATTCGTGCACAGTGACGCCATCTTTTGGCTGATAATCGGCATCCCATCCCTAGACATCCACCTTAATATTGGTATCTTACTTCTTACACTAGATGTCGCTCGCCTTTCTGCACATGTGACCACTGAACGTTAAGATAGTTGTCGCGGTCAAAGCGATGTTTTCATGTCTCGGCGCGCGCGCAGCGATCGATGCGGCGAGCCGCAGTAAGCTATACACGGCCGTCGTGAACGCTGCTCGCGATGTTAGTGCTTGTGAAATGAGACCTAGGCTCTCCGAAACATGTCGCGCGAGTGACTAAAAACAAGTGAGTCTGAACCGTAAAATTATTCAATGTTAGTATGTCTCACAACAGCTTAAATTCGGTTGGACATCATTGTAGGGTTGATTACAGCGCCATCTATGGGTTAATACTGTTAATAGTGGTATCTTACTTCTGACACTAGATGGCGCTCACCTTTCTGCACATGTGACCACTGAACGTTAAGATAGTTGTCGCGGTCAAAGCGGTTGGACATCATTGGTATGCCCAGAGCACGCATCAAGTTGTTGAGCGCGTGCGCAGAGTGACCCGGCGCTCCGTGCGTCATCGCTTTCAGGCTGATCACCTGTAGGGGAAAATTTAATCGTTTTAGGTCCGTTTAGAACAGCAGTCGGCGTCCTTTTAGCAGCCAAGGGCCACATAGTAGTTAACGAAGTTGATGCGGGCCACAGTTTGTTAATATTATTTATTTATTTATTTATTTATTTATTTACATAAGGAGATCCAACAGCTAACTAAATGACAATGGAATCATAAATAGATATAAAGAGCCAATTACAGGAACTCGCAAATAGATATGTAGTAAAAACATATACTTACGTAACACGCATCACACACACACACACACACACACACACACACACACACATCGCACACATGAAAGAGATAAGACTCAAACCAAAACTAACAACATTCGCTTACATAATCAAAGCCTACTACCGGTGACAGGACACCAATTAAATAGTGTAAAAACAAAGAAAAAAAAAACTGAAAAACTAAGAACAAAATAAAGTGTTATGTTATAACTTAGATACTACATATGTCTTTATCATACATTGTCGTTTGTCAATATTACATACAAAATAGCCAGGGAAGCTCGCGGGCCGCCTGTTGTCGACCGCTGCTTTACAACGATGACTCTGCTAAAAACCGGCCAAGTGCGAGTCGGACTCGCGCGCGAAGAGTTCCGTACCATTACGCAAAAACCGGCAAAAAAATCATCTTTGTTGTATGGGAGGAATATTTAAGTGGGACCACTTAAATATTTATTATATTCTGTTTTTAGTATTTGTTGTTATAGCGGCAACAGAAATACATCATCTGTGAACATTTTAACTGCCTAAGCGATCACGGTTCATGAGATACCGCCTGGTGACGGACAGACAGAGCAGGGCAATAACCGCGAAAATCTATCACTCTTTTTTTCTTTGTCACTCTAATTACGCGCCGCCTTCATTGGAGTGAAGGAGATAGATCCCCGCAATTTGCGAATTTCGGTTTTCGCGGTAGCCACTCTGTCTTAGTAATACGGTCCCGTTTATACTTTTCGGGTACGGAACCCTAAAAACCAGTCTTCTTTTATAAGTTATGCAAAATTGATTCAATTTAATTGAATCCTACTACTACGCAACCCAAAATGAGACTTGGCCTCTGACACAAGACAACGCCACTTTTCTCGGTCCTACTTATCACTTAAAAAAACCGGGCAAGTGCGAGTCGGACTCGCGCACGAAGGGTTCCGTACCATAATGCAAAAAAAAACAAAAAAAAGCAAGAAAAAAAAAAACGGTCACCCATCCAAGTACTGACCACTCCCGACGTTGCTTCCCAACTAGCAAATCTATGTGCTATAAAAGTTGAGAGCACGTTTTTATTTTCGCTTTTTGGTGCTATAAACGGTGTAAAAACAGTCGAATAAAAGTCCTGTAAGCGTTTACTCAACGCGAAAAGGCGCACTTATACAGACTAAAAGTGTTATAAAAATAGAGTAAGCGCTGTATAAGAAGCAAATCGATGCTGTAAGAGTTGAGTAAAAGTTGATATAAAGCGCTTCTAGTGTTTTAATAGCAACGATAGTGCTTTTATTCGATTATTTGTTCTATAAACATTATCAATTTGCTATTACTCAGTGAAAGTGTTCTATAAAAGCAACCGCACTGCTTTTTCTCAGCAAAAATGTTTCGTAAAAGTAGCCGAATTGCTTTTACTCGGCATTTTGAATGTGTAAGAGTGCAGTAAATGCTTTTATTCAACAAATATGTGCTAAAAACGATCTCAGGTAAGCGATTATATTTCAATTATTTGATTAAGTTTGAGGCCTAATAATCGTCTTCACGTATCTAATAAAACAAAAAGGTACTTAAGTATTTTTTTACTGCTGTCATCCATGACATTTATTTTTACCGTGATTGTGTACATAAGTTTTTACTGTCTGTAAGTACACGTAATACAGTAAAACCTAGCGCGAAAAATACTTTATTGATAAAACCAAAGGCACTGGTTCATATATATTCATGGGCCGCCTATTTTCTTAAATTTCAATAAAAAAATATTAATTAAAATAAGTAAAAATTTGCTTACACGATCTAGTTTCTGTTATATCTCATTAATTCGACTATAAGTCGAGTAACTGCGTTTACTGCTACACTTATAGCACATGTTGTCGCCATGTTTATGGATTTATAGTCCAGTGGCCGACTGCATGAAACCCTACCTGATAAAAAAATAGAATAATCCTACTCTGTGGGGGTAGCTGACTTTTAGCAGCTTCAACTGCTCTTGGTCGGCCGTGGCTTAACTTGGCAAATTTTGCGCAAATGGCAAAAAAGTGGTACAAATATTCATCGAAAAAACAAAAGTGGTCAGCTACATCCTGTGTTGGCAGGTTCCTGTGTCCGACCGAATTTGTGGTACCACGTGAGCTACAATTTACATCATCGAAAAATAGAATGTCACTTGTATGGTAGGATTGCTGCCATTCACATTTTTTTATGCGGACGGACTGCAAAAGCTATCAGGCTAAGGTGAGGCCGACCAAGACATACGTCAACAAATTTAATGTAGGTATTACAATCAGTTTTTTTCATTCTATTTTTCGATGAGGTAAATTGTAGTTGTCACGTGGTACCACAAATTCGGTCGAACACAGGAACCTGCCAACACAGGATGTAGCTGACCACTTTTGTTTTGCTGTCCTAAAAGGCAGCTATCCTACCCTGCAAGTTTCATTCTATTATACGATGGGGTTTTTTTTTTGATGAATTTTTGTGCCACTATTTTGCCATTTACGCAAAATTTGCGAAATTAAGCCGCGGCCGACCAAGAGCAGTTGATGCTACTAAAAGTCAGCTACCCCTACAGAGTAGGATTTTCTATTTTTTTATCAGGTAGGGTTTCATGCAGTTGGCCACCGGACTATATTGAAACGTACAACATGGCTGACTTGTGCTGTTAATGTAGTTCAAAACTCTTTAAAAGTACTCTAAGCTGAATACATTTTGAATAAAACCTGTAAATACACTTCAGCTCCTATAACAGCGGTTTGAGCCCCATTACCCGAATTATGATATAAGCGCGCTGTTACAGCAGCATTGTTGCCAAATGGTTATTGGATTGCTTTTAATAGGCTTTTATAGCAACAGAGAAGAGAGTTGAGTAACAGTTGTATTAAAGCGCCTTATTCAGACAATTAGCTATTCTATAGCTGTTATATGATTTTAATAGAACAATTATGCTGAATAAAACTGATTTAGTAGCGCTAATTCAGCATTTATTAAAAGGTGGAATAAAAGTGCTAAAAGATAGTGCTATAAACGTTTATACGACATGATTATAGCACTAATTAGCGAAAATTGCTAAATAGTCGAGTTAACCGCTATTATACGATATATTGGTGTTTCAACAACCGTAACTCGGCTGTTATACGATTACAGGCTGAGTAAATCAATTCTTATACGACTATTTTGCTAGTTGGGTTAACTTTGGTCAAAAATCACGTTTGTTGTATGGGAGCCCCATTTAAATCTTTATTTTATTCTGTTTTTAGTATTTGTTGTTATAGCGGCAACAGAAATACATCATCTGTGAAAATTTCAACTGTCTAGCTATCACGGTTCGTGAGATACAGCCTGGTGACAGACGGACGGACGGACGGACGGACGGACAGCGAAGTCTTAGTAATAGGGTCCCGTTTTACCCTTTGGGTACGGAACCCTAAAAAACACTTAACAGTGAATCCTATCACTTTGAAATAAAGTTCAAAATTAGGTGGAAAATAAATTCTCTAATAAAGTGTTAATAACCTGATCTCCTTGTTTGAAGCCGAGTTCCGGTTCATCCTCCCCCTCATCTTTGAACAGCAGCTGGTTGGAGGGCGAGAACTTATCATCAGGCCCCATCTCGTGGAACACCACGCATGTTGCCAGCTCGATCTGCGTCATGGCGAACTTGAGGAGCATGTAGTCTTGAGAGTCACCTGGAATGATTAGGAATGTTTCGTCGGGTGACAAGCAAAAGTCACTAAGTACTATCAAAAAATAAAGTAACAATGCACTTTATTACACTTGTAACACGGTCTATTGTCCAATAATTTCAATGGTGTTAGTTAGTGACTTTTGCTTGTCACCCGACGGTTTGTAATATCACGCTCCGCGTTTAGGGGCCTGGCTAAATTGGTTGTTCATTTACACTTACTTACTTGTTAATATAGGATAATATAAATAGAGACTAAATGAATACAGTAATATTTAAATACATTCATATTATTAGTGTATTGACCTATTATTGTATAGAACGATGCAATATTTGTACACCTGCATGCAGGTTAAATACACATGTACTATTATTAATTAGATTAAGATCCTATGTTAACCGTATGACGAATAAAATATTGATTGATTATGCTATCATCATCATCAGAGAACCCTAAATGGCATAACAATCCCGTGTGGTGACTACAGCAGCTGGAGGATACGGAAGAATGATGAAATCGAGGAATGGGTAGCCATCATCGGCGAAACGAAATCCTACAGACTTCGCTGATACGACCAACTAGTTAGAATGGGAGAGGATCGGGCTGCCAAGAGGGTATAATTGGGAAGACCGACTGGTAGCCGTTACCACCATGTAGGCACTCACAGTACTCACACGCTCTCTGAACATCCCGACTTTAGGTATAAGATAACGTAAGGCCAAAAGAGAGCGAGAAGCCAAAAGAGAGCGAGAAGAGCGCTCCAAACCGCCCGAATATTTAGCTTCACGAGCGCCGCAGGCTCATATTCCGTGGGAGCCCGCGCTTAGAATGTCAACATTTTAATGGAGCTGCAATTTAATGGAGCACGCGAAGCGCGCTAAGAATATTGGAATTTTAGCGTGAAGGGTGCCACGTGCGGTGATTGTATAGGAGTGCGCTTAGAACCGCGTAATTAGGGTTCCGTACCCAAAGGGTAAAATGGGACCCTATTACTAAGACTTCGCTGTCCGTCCGTCTGTCTGTCACCAGGCTTGGTCAAAAATCACGTTTGCTGTTTGGGATCCCCACTTAAATATTTATTACATTCTGTTTTTAGTATTTGTTGTTATAGCGGCAACAGAAATACATCATCTGTGAAAATTTCAACTGCCTAGCTGTCACGGTTCATGAGATACAGCCTGGTGACAGACGGATAGCGGAGTCTTAGTAATAGGGTCCCGTTTTTAACCTTACGGAACCCTAAAAATCGTGAAAGTTTAAATCGGTCGTTATGATATTCGACCGAGTTCTGGCCGCCGAGCGTCACGCCACGCGGTGATAATATGATAGTGTAACTCACGTAGCGAGTCCTGAACGGAGTACATAACCACCGCGAGCGGCCACGCCCGCTCGGCGTACCAGGCCGAGTTCTGGTCGCCGAGCGTCACGCCACGCGGTGATAATATGATAGTGCAACTCACGTAGCGAGTCCTGGACGGAGTACATAACGACCGCGAGCGGCCACGCCCGCTCGGCGTACCAGGCCGAGTTCTGGCCGCCGAGCGTCACGCCACGCGGTGATAATATGATAGTGTAACTCACGTAGCGAGTCCTGAACGGAGTACATAACCACCGCGAGCGGCCACGCCCGCTCGGCGTACCAGGCCGAGTTCTGGTCGCCGAGCGTCACGCCACGCGGTGATAATATGATAGTGCAACTCACGTAGCGAGTCCTGGACGGAGTACATAACGACCGCGAGCGGCCACGCCCGCTCGGCGTACCAGGCCGAGTTCTGGCCGCCGAGCGTCACGCCACGCGGTGATAATATGATTGTGTAACTCACGTAGCGAGTCCTGAACGGAGTACATAACGACCGCGAGCGGCCACGCCCGCTCGGCGTACCAGGCCGAGTTCTGATCGGCGAGCGTCACGCCACGATCGTCGAGGTCGCGCCGCGCCGAGAAATCACTCGCGCGCTGCGAGAGCGACACGCACTCGCCGTGGTAGTGCGCGTTGATGAAATCACGGTCTTCGGTTGTTAGGAACGTGGGGCGGGGTTTAGTTTGGTCCTGTGTTAAAAATATTTATTTTAACTTTATTCACATAAAAAAAAGTAAAAAAGGCGGACTTAATGTCTTGTGGCATTCGCACGGGTTACACAAAACCTTAACAAATTATACACCTAAACGCAATTATATAAGAACTATGGGACATATTTTTGAATAAGTTGGCTGCACCCATAATAGTAACAGTTGACTGTACCTACTTTGGATGCTACCTAGTACCTACTAACGACGATGACTGTACCTATTTGGCATTAGAGAATTTAGAGTTTGCTAGGTATAGGCATAGGGTAATTGCGTCAGATTACCGTCCAGGGCCAATTTTCGTCCACTTGACGAATTAGCAAATAATACATTTCATTTTTAACCGACTTCCAAATCCCAAAGGAGGAGGTTATCAATTCGGTTGTATGTTTTTTATTTTTTTTATTTTTTATGTTTGTTACTCCATATCTCCGTCATTACTGGACCGATTTTGAAAATTATTTTTTTGATTGTATGTATATGCATACAGATTGGTCCCGTTTTTGTCAAAATCCAGTTCTGATGATGGGATCCATGAGGAATCGACGGAACTCCTCAAATCTTAAAGGCATACATATGGTGATTTTTGTGTTTTTATCAACAAATCAAGCATATACATTCAAAAACGTGACATTTGATGAAGTGGAACTGCTGATGATGATCAGAACGGAACTCTTCAACGACGCATAGTTCACCTTTAGCGATTTGGCCTCTTCGTTATGTTTGTTCAGCAAGTTAAGTTTTTAAGCCACAATTTTGTCAAGCTTGAGTTCTGATGATGGAATCCATGAGAAATCGAGGGAACTCCTCAAATTTTAAAGGCATGCGTATAGAGATTTTTGTATTTTCATCAGAAAATCAAGCATTTTCATTAAAAACTGTCGCATTTGATGAAGTGGAACTGCTGATGATGATCAGAACGGAACTCTTCAACGACGCATAGTTCACGTTTGGCGATTTGTCCTCTTCGTTATGTTTGTTAAGCAAGTTTAGTTTTTAAGCCACATTTCTGTCAAGCTCGAGTTCTGATGATGGGATCCATAAGGAATCGAGGGAACTCCTCAAATCTTAAAAGCATACGTATAGAATTTTTTGTATTTTCATCATAAAATCAAGCATTAACATTAAAAACTGTCGCATTTGATGAAGTGGAACTGCTGATGATGATCAGAACAGAACTCTTCAACGACGCATAGTACATGTTTGGTGATTTTGAATTTCGATTTTGACTTGGACTGGGACCCGGACTCATACCCGGATCCGGTTCAAACCCGGACTCGGACTCGGACCCGGACTCGGATCCGGACCCGGACCCGGACCTGGACTTGGACCGGGACTCGGACCCGGACTCTGACTCAGAGACCCGGACCTTGACCCGGAAAACCACTATGATACCTAAACTAAATAAACCATTATGATTACCTACCATAAAATGGGGATATGATGATGCCAAACCCCTCCCGCTCAAACTCCCGTACACCGCACCGCCTGCGCCGTTAAGTGGGTTAGGTTAGGTTTGAACTGCGATCCTCACAGAACCGAACAAAAGTGGGTTAGGTTTGGTTAGAACTGCGAGTCTTACAGAAACGAAATGCTACTAGAAAAGTGGGTTTGATTAGGTTCGAACTGCGATCCTCATAGAACCGAACTGCTATCAGAGAAGTGGGTTAGGTTAAGCTAGATAACTACGACCCTTACGGAAACGAAATGCTACTAGAAAGTATAGGTACTGGTTTTACCTCCTTTTCTACTTAGTGCACCATCTACCATAATCTTTCACCGGGCCCCATAGAAGTCGGTTTTTTTTTCTTAAAAATTATTGATTTGCTACTTGCGAAATATATTTTTTTTGTAGAAAGATAAATTGTTCAGATATTAAGGATTGCAATAAGTCCTAATTTGTGCAGCAATGAAGGTTTATAATTTCGTCAAGTGACGTCGGACGAAAACTAGCGCAATGACCCTAGAGTATTTATAACAACGATTAAGCACGTGTGTTTGTAAGAAGAGAGTGCTTATTTAAAAGTAATCTGGACTGCTCACCTGTTCCTCAAACCTTTTAAGCAAATCGAAACTATTTATTGGTGGCGCTGAAAAGGAAAAATCACCCATAACTTTGTAATATTTAGAGTCCATTTTATATTTGGATCATAGAGATAAGAAAAAAGAGTAACTCCATACATCAGTTTTCTTGCCATAGCGCGACATCTAACGTCAAGTAGTGGAATTATCAGTACTGCTACTCGACACCAGATGTCACAAGTGTCGCTACTGACGAAAAACGTACTGCTAAAACAAATTTACAACTAATATTACAAGCCGGAGTTGAAAGTAGAGTTCCGGTTAATCCGGTTATAATATTAGCTGAAAATTGTTGAGCATTAGAGTTTTCGTTCGTCGCGACATCTATTGTCAATTAGCAGTACTGATAAATTCCGCTACTTGACGCTAGATGGCGACTACGAAATATTAACTCTCGTTTTGGTAAGAAAACTGATACATGTATGGAGTGATCAATCTTTCTTTACTTGTATTTTCTATGATTTGGATATACGGGTCAAACAGATCACTGTGTTACGATCTTTCCTGTAGACATACACTAGAGTTAAGGGCTATAAAGATTAATTTTCTTATTTAACCCTTATCCACGTAAAAAGGTCCTCCTTTTATTTACAGAACTATGATAGTCATTGCTTACATGCCCACAAGCTGTTAACTATTGCCCACAGGAGAGAAAACTAGCGTGTTCGCGCGAACTGTACATTTTTCTCTCCTGTGGGCAATAGTTAACAGCTTGTGGGCAATGTGGGCATGTAATTAATGATTTTATCATAGTTCTGTAAATAAAAGGAGGACCTTTTTACGTGGGTAAGGGTTAAATAAGAAAATTAACCTTTATAGTTAGCCCTTAACTCTTGTGTATGTCTACAGGAAAGAACGTAACACAGTGATCTGTTTGACCCATACCTAGGGTTGCCATAATTTGTCGGAACTGATAGGTAAGGGACAGTGGTATTCTAGAGCAGTGGCCTATTTTATAAAGCTACAAGTTACAATTTACAAGCGGAAGTCTCGTTCTAAAACATAGGGTTAGAAAGAGACTTCCGCTTGTAAATTGTAACTTGTAGCTTTATAAAATGGGCCACAGGGGTCTCCTAACTTTTTTATTTTGCACCTGTGGGTTGCGCGCGGGCGGAGCCCTTCCCCCACTACCCACTAGGCAGACCGGTCGAAAAAATACGGGACGTGATACTTAAATACGGTGACAGTCCCGTATATACAGGACCAGGCGTGGCTCACTCCGCAATTCCGTCGCTTTGGGTAGCTAAAAGTACATCCGTTCGGCCCCAATTTTGGGGTTTGCCATAAGCGGCGCGTGGTGCTGTCGCCACCTAGCGGCCATATCTGTGCTGATCGTCACAGACGCGTTTTGTTAGAGAGTGAGTCTTCTGTACCTAGTACTATTATTTATTCTGTGACGGGACGTATGGCAACCCTAGATATACCGGACATTCGGAATAACCCGAATACCGACACCTTACATATTTAGGTACCTACATTTGTTACTTACCCGTCTGATCGATACTAGCTCTCAGCATTTCTATGGTGATCCTCGCTATATCATTTTTGTTTATACATTTATACCCGATCGGCATATCCTGTGAACACAAAGATGGGGCAGTTACCAATTACCAGGTTGGTGGTGACCATGTGGTGACCTTCATCACCGAAGTGTGAAAATTGAAATTGAACTTTAGGGTAATATTCCATTTCTGACCGCAGCTGCACTACTATTACGAACGCGTCTGCGTTATTGTCAATTTCCATAGAAAATGAATGGTAGTGCTGCTGTCGTTGGAAATGGACTGTCACCTTTATGCCTATGTAGGGCTATGTTGCTCTGTGGTCTGCGACGGATTTATCTCTTTGGCGTTGGACCTGCGATGCGAATATTATATCCGTCATTGGCGTCGAGAAGATTAAAGAGATCTTTCGTTTAATCAATAAAGAGACCTGTACCCAAAGGTTGTCTGGAAGAGATCGCTCTTAAGCGATAAGACCGCCTGTTGTTACCTCTATTGTCTTTGTTTATGTTATTGTACATTTATTGTAAACTACGTGTATGTAAGGTGTGCAATAAAGAGAATTGTATTGTAAAGTGACCTGACTTTGAGAGTCTAGAGGGAGGGAGTCGTCCTGCCCCGTCACCCCCGTACCGCGCAGGCGAGGGCTCATTTAAGCGGTCGGTCTATAGTGGAACCTAGGTGTTATTATGCTCTAGTTTCCTAGGATAGCGGTGCCGTCATATAGCGGCCGTCTCCATACAAATACTGCGACATTCATATTTAGCCGTATTATTTAGTATGGAGACGGCCGCTATATGACGGCACCGCTATCCTAGGAAAACCGATATTTACTCACCACAACGCTGCCGCTATAGTTGTACCTCATCGGCGGACAACTCTTCTGCTTATTGGGGTTGCTAATATACAGAACCTTCTGCGTCTCGCTGGTGGAATAGTTCAGGGGGGTGCTGAAGAATTTGACGCATATCTCCTTCTCTAGAGCCGAGAACGTCGACACTATCTCGTCTTGGGAGTGGATGTCTATAAAGTAAAATAGTGGGATTTTTTCCCAGTAGTTACCACTGGTAACTTGGTGGTAACACTGGTAACTGGTGGGAATAACCCTGTAAATCAGCGGTCGGCAACCTATTAGCGGTCAAGGGCGACATTGAGCACATTTTTTTGAATTGGCAGATACGGCAAAATGCGTTGGAAAATTACGTTCAAGCATTGACTTTTTCATAGGGCTTAACGGACATTTTTTTCAAGTTATCGAGACTTTAAATATACCATTCGATAGAGAAAAAAAAACTGAGTATATAACTGCATTCATAACTAATTTTCGCCATTTTGTCCCTTAAGCCCTTTGAGCCTACGGTAGTCGATATTTAAGACTGTATCAAACATTGTCGTTTGTCAATATTACATACAAAATAGCCAGGGAGGCTCGCGGGCCGCAAGTGTGAGGTTTGCGGGCCGCCTGTTGCCGACCGCGGATGTAAATGAAACGTACGGTGTGATGATGAGCTGATGAGAAACAATCTTCAAAAGCAATACATATTGCTCACTTTCTATGCCAAATGGCCTAAAAACTAATATTTTTTCATTACCTAGTTATTTCAAATTTATATGACTTACCATAATCTTTTGGGTTTATGGTGTAATGCACAACTCCCTTCGACCATAATTTACTCTCGGATATATCGAAATATATTAAAAATAATAATATTGCACAGCGCATTATATTTGTATTGAAAATAATTTAAATAAATACACACGCAGTCTTTGGTACAATATGATCAAATATTTAAATTATATTTTGTTTATCACAGATTTTATGGCTTAAATTTAAATTGATTTTGTTTTATATGCAATGAGAGTCATTTTATGGTGTTATAACCTTTTGCATAACATTTTTCGGTTAAAATATAAGTTACCTATTTATAGGTAGGTATATCACATATCTGTTAATCACTCTCATAAAATATAACTAAGTAGGTAGTTCTGAATTTCATTTAGTATAAAAATATCAAATATCTATATTTAGATACAAGTAATATCACAGTAACACCGATATTATGTTCGACAAAACAGACTGTACACCTTACGTGGCCACAATGCCTGATTTGATTAGAAAATGAAAAAAAAAAACTGTAGTTTTTTTTTACAATTACAACCCTACTTTGCGATTGACATTTTTTTTTATACACTTGATTTCATACATAAATAATACAGTAAATATCAACTTCATTGTTTGCTTGCAGTTTGTACAGTCGCTATTAGATATGTCGGAGTGGCCAATGTGCTCAAAAATATGTGAACACGCATTTTATCGCCTTGAGAGGCGCGTTCAGATATTTGTGAGCGCCTTGGTCGCTCCGATATATTTGATGGCGAGTTGGCGACTGTACATGCAGAAAAACTATCTACAACCTATTTCACAAAACTGAAATACTTTACCTGTATCAGTTTGGTTGGCTATCAATCACAATTTTATTGTCTTCTCTAAGGGCTTCTGTGGGGTTTTTTGGAATACTTACATACATGTGTGTGTTATACATAGATCCCTTATAGGGATAAGTTCGCCTTTGTACATTGTATACTTCCTGTTTAATAGCATCTTAACCCGTCTTATGTATATAACGTGTTTACATACATGTTACATATTTGCATAGAAGGATTATGTCACATAGATACTGTACCAGATATTATCAATGCCTATTTCGTGGACTCCAATGGTTTACAACAGTGCCCCTAGATTTAATTATATAACACTAACACAAAAAAAAAACTCGTGCGCCTCCGTGCCTCCTGTCTATACTTACTTTAAATGTTATTCAATAACTACTTGACAGACTAGTAAATTCTGTTAAAATCACGCTCGATTTGCTCTTAAATATCTGATTACAAGAATACAATACCATTTTATAGACATTGAATATTTGAATTGTATATTTTTTAGTTGTTATACTTGTTATAAAATATTCTGCATTAAAATTATTATATTATAAGATTATGAAACAACTTTTTTTGAAGTGATGGATCTACATTTACAAGCGTGTAACTTGTAATACAAGTATAAGTAAGATTATATATGATATTTAAAACTTTCGCGTTTTGAACACATATTACTCACAAAAATCGGTAATAAAATAAATTCTTCTAAGTATCACACCTTTGACACAGCCTTTATTTTTTTGTAATATTCCGTTTTGAAATTTGGGCTAGGAAAAAATACATAGCGTATTATCATGATATCCAAGTTTAACTCTTTACCGAAGTCATGGCGGGTATGATATTCAACTCTATTGACAGCTATTAAAGTTCAAATTTCTACAAATATGTATTTATTACATTCGATAAGGGGTTAAGACTAGAGATGCCCCGAATAGTGAATTTGGCCGAATACCGAATATTCGGCCCTTCTCTCGGCCGAATACCGAATATTCGGCATGACATGCGAACATTTTGAGTCACAATTATTATGAAAACTGTTCGCCAACAAAGCACGTTTGTTTTTATGTTGAACAGAATTAATGAATTTAGTTAGAGTCAATCAAATCAGACTCATGATAAAACTAAAATATTTTGATATCAAGAAATGCTCAAAAACGTGCCTTCGTACTTAACTACTTTCCAAGAATACATTTTAAGTATACCAAGTTTTTGGTTATTTTTTAATTTTAGGTTAGTGCCACAGATATTCGGTATTCGGCCGAATAGTAGGCAGCATTCGGCCGAATACCGAATATTCGGCAAGTGGCCGAATACCGAATAGTTGCCGAATATTCGTGGCATCTCTAGTTAAGACTATTACTTAACACTATGGTAGACTTAAATCTATAAACAGTCTTCTTTCTTGAGGTACAATGAAAATAAAACTCCATTTTGTTTCTTCATGTTTTAGTCAAATGCACTTATACTAAAAACATTCATACAATGTTCCATACTTATTGTAAACTGTCCTCTTTAATTATAACTATTAGTAATAAGAATGACTATATTTGGTCGATATTTTAAAATTCAACACTAACAGAGCAATATACCATTCCTTAGAAATTACATGAACATGTAAAAAATTATTTCATAAAGAAAAAAATAATGTTATAGAATAAGAAGTCTTAATTTTTGGGAATAATCGCAGTGTGATAGTGTCTAATATTACGTTACGTCAAAATAGGCTAAATATGATCACATCACATAATTTCTGGACGACCCCATATTTGTGGGCACCTTGGCCGATATAACTGTGATATTAGCAGGCGTGGCCCACTCCGCGATCCCGTCGCGTCGCTACAAGTACATGCGGCCCACACCAATGTTGGTGTCTAGCCATGGTGGTTGCCGCGCACCGCTACGGAACGGACGCCTGCTCGCGCTTGCGCCACCTAGCGGTCATATCAGTCGTAATAGACACGTTTTGTCGCAGTTATTTCTGTACCTAGTACTATTATTTATTCTGTGGTATTAGTATAAAATAGAAACTCCAATTTCACCACGGCTACAATTGTCAGTGACATATGTCGAGCGACAATTGTAGCAAATGACAGGCATTTGCTACAAGAATTATTTTTTCTTGTCGACATATTTGTAGAATTGTCGGTGAATTTTGACAGGAAATGAGTTATATGTCGGAATTTCGTTACAATTGTAGTGTTTCTTATTATGACAATTGTCATAAACTTAGCAAGGGAAATATCTGTTTTTTTCCGATATATTAAAGTTTTTTGTAATAATTCAATGATGGTGGCAAACAGGAATACGGCCCGCCCGATGGTAAGCGGTAACCGTAGCCCATGGATGCCTGTGACGTCAGCAACAGTGATGTTTTACAATTGTCGCACCTGTCACCCTGGTGAAATTGGGGCCAGGTGGGCACCGTCTGCGTCGGTTATATCTGGTTGCTGCAGTTAGGGCTGAACCCCTGGAGCCTGGCTACCGCGGGCCGGACGCTTATCGCGTGTCGGCGGGCCGGATTCGAACGCGTCGCGGGCCGGGGTTTGGAGACCCCTGGGGCCCGTTTCTCAAAAGCTTGTAACTTGTAATACAAGTGGAAGTCCCTTTCTAACAGAAGCTGTCAAAAAGTGACATCCGCTTGTATTACAAGTTACAAGCTTTTGAGAAACGGGGCCCTGGTATAAACCAATAGTCATTCTTACCACCTTACATGTAAATAAAATTGAATCTGCACAAACTCTGCGACAGCGATGAAATGATAGGCCCGTAGCCCTGAGCATTATCATACAGTTCGAACAGCGGGGCGGCCACCAGCTTGTAATTCTTGGGTACAGCGAAGAGTGCCCGGTCTTGGAGCTGGACTAGGAATAGCCGCTTGTGCTCCTTGGGCTTGGTGATGTGGGGGGGCACGTAGGGGTACTGCGGCGGCTCGAAGTTAGGGCGCCACCAGTTGCCTGGAAGTAAGGTTTATTTTTAAGATAGCATTCGGCAAGACGCTGCCGCGACCCGGCTGCCGCGACCGACCGCCGCCGCCGAACGTGGCAGCTGGGCGGCGCCGCCGCAAGCATTCGGCAAGGCGCGACCGGGCGGCGACTGCCGACTGCCACGGGCAGTAGTCACACGGGAGTCAGTGCTAGCTGTTGTGCGATTCGGTTGCGTATTATTTAAAATAACGATGTTTGACAATTTAAATATACGATAGCGAAAACTTGTGGAGCAACTGCTTCAGGACGAAGAAGATGATGAAATAATGATGATTTTAATTCCATCAAAGAGGAGTAGAATCGATTCATCGTATACGTCCAGAGCTGATGAAGGCAGTTATCAGATAAGCTCCACTTAATACTCGTAGTTTTCTTCGCAAGCCGCCATTTTTGCGACCGACACGAGTTGGGCAGCGCCGCCATACCGCTCCGGGAGCGGCTCGGCGCAGGCCACGCCCCCGGACGGTGTCATACAAATCCCTATAAAGCAGTGCGGCGACTTCCGGGCAGCCGCTGCCGGGTCGCGGCAGCCTCTTGCCGACGCATACCTTTAGAGGCGTTAGGGGTTGTGCACAAATCACGCGAGGTGTTTTCGGCTACTTTTTGGCCCCCCCTCCCCTTTGGTGATATTTGGTGGGGGTTTTTGGCTACCCTCCCCCCTCCCCCCACACAACCTCACGTGTATTTTTTTTTAAATTTTTCATTTGACCTAATTTTAAGATAAATAGTATTGTATATAGAAAAACTTGTTTATTTTCTATTTTCGTTAAATAGGCTCGCTATTTTGAAGTGCAGAGTGAAGCTTTATGCTTAACGAAACCGAGAAAAACTACTCATGTGGTAGGTTTTTTTTTTCTTAGTTTCGCTCACTGTAGAAATATACACGTGAGGTTTTCTTATATAAATAATCTTATCATTACGAGTATATTATTTAAATGTCAGAATATAGCCACTAGCTGGCATCCCCAGGGTAGTTGAGGCAGAGGTAGACCGAGAAAGAGATGGCGGGACGACTTGGATGCACTCCACCGGGATTGGCGGGATCTTGCTCAGCATAGGGAGGATTGGGAGGAGAGAGTGGAGGCCTGTGCCCAGCAGTAGGACACATAGGCTAATAAAAAAAAAAACAACTAACCTATGGTATCTTCAATAAGCCACTCCTGTTTGACGCCGTCTTGCCTGCCCAGCGTCTCTGTCAGTAGTCTTTTTAGCCCCTCAATTTCGTCCTGGAAATTAATAACTATTATTATTTAAAAGTAAATAAATGATAAAAGCGGTGGGAGGAAGACATGAAAAGAATGGCTGGTCCAAATTGGAAAAGAATAGCACAAGACCGTGAAAAATGGACGTCTTTGGAAGAGGCCTTCACCCAACGGGTTCCTACAAATTAAATTAACAAAATTATATTAACAAACTTTATTTATAATGAAAGGAAATAAAAGGCTTTTTATTTTTATTTTATTTATAAATTATAAAAAGGCCGTGGACTGGACGCACGCGGCGGACGGGTCGCCGCTGTCGTCCAAAACAAGTTTATTAACCCCCTTATTCATAAAGTGAATATCCATTGCGCGCGGCCGCCGCGCGAGCTAATGTTCGATGGTTTGCTGCGCGATATGGAGACGGGGCTTTATGGCGGCAACAGAAATACATCTTCTGTGAAATTTCAACTGTCTAGCTATCACAGTTCATGAGATACAGCCTGGTGAAAGACAGACGGACAGCGGAGTCTTAGTAATAGGGTCCCGTTTTACCCTTTGGGTACGGAACCCTAAAAAAAATGAAAGATGTGGAAAATTTCAACTGTCTAGTTATCACGGTTCATGAGATACAGCCTGGTGACAGACAGATGGATGGCCAGCGGAGTCTTAGTAATAGGTAACCATTTTGACCGTTTTACTATGGAACCCTAAAAAGAATGAAAGATGTAGAAAAATTCTTACTTCTCCTGGATTGAGTTCTCCGCCAGGCAGCTTGAAGAAGGCGGTCCCGAGCTGCAGCAGCAGCACGTGCGGCAGACCGTGTTCGTGCACTAACAACACACCTTCCACTGACCTGGAGTCACACACACATAATAAATAAATAAATATTATAGGACATTTTTACACAAATTGCCCTAAGCCCACGGTAAGCTCAGAAGGCTTGTGTTGTGGGTACTCAGACAACGATATATATAATATATAAATACTTACATATGTATATAGAAAACAACCACAACTCGGGAACAAATATCTCTATCATCATACAAATAAATGCCCTTACCAGGATTCGAACCCGGGACCATCGGCTTCATAGGCAGGGTCACTACCCTTTAGGCCAGACTGGCAGGGGTGCAAAACTCCTGACTTCGGCCAAACTCGGCTCTGTTCAATGCAGCATTTTTTTTATATAAATGGCTTTTACTCCTCGCTAATTTTAGCAAGGTGGATTCTGCCAATGTCAAGGTAGACTTTTGAGTTGTGAGAAGAAATGTTTGTATAAATTTTGACTTTTGTGGAAGGATAGGCTCGGAACCTTATCCACATAAAGAAGTTGGTAGAGCAGAAAGCTCAGCATTGCTCCGAGCAATTATTAGGGTTGACACAACTTGACGTCCTTTTGCGTGCACAACCACAGATAAGCGGCCAGTGTAGAAGTGCCGAGGCGGCGCGCGCGAGGCAAGTCCACACTGGCCGTGCGCGAGGAAATTGCCTCGCGCGTATACTCGCTCTGGGTGGACCCGGCTAATGTTATTAATTTAATCCTCTTTAATGAAAACTTTTACAATAGTAATTATCTACAAATTATTAAGCAAGCATAGAGGTTATAAAATAGTTTAGATACATTTCATGCAAATTTGTCTGCCAAAAACTAGGGACTTTGGCCATGGTGTTTGGCAACAAGAGATATTTGAGGTTAATAAAGCCTAGACCACTAAAAGAGACAGAGAGTATGACAAAAAGATAGATAGTCCCAAAATAAATAACACGAACTCACCTTCTCATTCCAATCTTTACAAATTCCTCCCTCATGCGTTGAAATCTTGCCGGCACAGAAGCGTCCCTCTCGAACAATGGCTCCTTCGTGCCAAACGTGTAATTAGTCAGCGGGTACAGGTTTATCGTCCTGTTTAGCGTCAAATTGTTGTTATTCTGGCTGTTCTGATGCTGAACGCCAGGTCGAACCGGCCACGGTTTATTTCCAGGTGCACCTTGTACTGCCGCCATTTCGAGGTTTTAATCACTACCGGTAATTAATTATGGTACACTGACTAGAAAATACAATACAGCAGATAATAAATGATATATCACGCAATAAATTTAACGTTATTCTTAGTAAAACAAGGAAATTGTAGCGTCGTGGTGTGCAAAACCAAACAACCGGCAGCCATTAAAAGCATAGACTAGACGAACAAGTTTTTTTTATCAAATGTGAGTTTGTAGTCTATGGGTAAAATGTAGTGATAAACTACCTCAAATTTACCGGTTTATTTACATGTCAAGAAAATGGTTAAACACTGAAAAATGCCTCTTACAATTTTGACAGGTTTGGCTTATAGTCCTGCAGCGCTGGCTATATTTTGAGCCCTAACTTAAAGTATTATTAAAGTCAAATTTTGTTTCGCTTAAGAATGCTGTTTTAAGCTGTTAATCTTACATTTTGTTTTGTGTCACAGATATTATTTGCTTTTTAAGTTATTTAATAATTTGTGGTAATTATTTTTATTTTGAATTATTTTGGAGAAAAGAATATTCGAGAGAAAACATGTAACTGTGTCGCATTTAGCATAGTTTGTGTCAATTACGTCCATTGCAATCGGATACTATGTCATACTATTCAAAATTACTCAAAAAATAATTAAAGTTAAAAAAAATTGCTGACGTCGCATTTAATCGTGTCAATATGGACATTACATGTTTTTGTGTCTTATTGAGGCACAGCTTCATAAGATTTTTGATAATTTTGTTCTAACAAGCTATTACCATAACGAAAGAATATTAAGGTTACTAGAGTTCACACCTTATTAATATAAAAGGCGGGATAAATAAGAAATATGAATTTGTGTCAGTTTCATCCATTGCATAAACAAATAATACAAAAATAATGTTCGCGTTCATACGACGCTAGCGGGTGGCTCTTAACGGGCAACGCGGGCCATGCACGGGGAGCGGGCGCGGCGGGCGCGGCGCGACCTTGGCGTGGCGGCGGGTAAGGGCCTCTCTCTAAAAACCACACGTTGCGTACGCAACGCATGTTTACTTCGCCTGCGCGCCAAATTAACGCAACTTATGCAAAGTTATACTACTACAAAGAGAACTTATAAATATTGTACAATGTCACCATTTATCAAAAGAACTGTATCTGTATCTGTAACTGTAAAGAACATCTTATTGCGAGAGTTAAGGTCTGTTTATAAATCTATACACATTATGGTTACGCATCATATACTTGTGACAATGACAGGGAATAGGTACCACTTGAGTAAAATTTGCTTATTAATACCGTGACTTGAGGTAACTTTCATTCTTTGATAAAAATATTACTTCTTGAACTTAATTTATATTAATGTTCTCAAAATTTTGATTTCTATATCTAATCAAGTCTAACTTCAATATATCTTAATTATATGGACTAATAAATTTTAATATAATCATTTTTTTTTTCATTATAAATAGCACAAACCAGTCTTTCCATACTTAACGTAAATTATGCACATTATTTTTTTAATGTATTTTTTGTTCTTAGCATTTTTTTATAATAGATATTATTAATTATGTACACGTATTGAGGTTATTTAATGCCTGTTTATTCTGATTATTATCCAAGGATAATAATTACCTTTGGGTTCAATTGGCGTAAAGGACATTTTGGCGAAAATGAGTTATATCCACTACCGTAGCCTGAGGCTACTAGCCTCAAAGGGTTTAACTGACAAAACGCCAGGATATCTTTCCAGGAGAGCCAAAAATCAGTTTTGTTTTGAGAAAAAAATCAGACCTTTTTTGTTTGTTTGAATTAACTGATGCCTGTATGTGGCTTATTCCTAACTTTTTGAGGTCTTTTAAACTGATTTCTTGAATACAATGCTTATTTACAAAAATAGCATGTCCGTTACGCCAAAAAACACGACTATTGTTAAAAAGGCGTCCCTTACGCCTCTTCTTTAATGTTTATCTTATCAGAAACAGGGCGTAATATACTAAAAATTAAACTGTTTTAGTACCATTTGGCGTAAATTCAACAATTTCATGGCAATATTCGCAACTTGCATTTAGGGAACACTGTACTTCTAAGTACTATAATCTCCATTTTTTATCTGAAAAATTATAGAGATGTATGTATTCACTGTCAAGTTTTCCCCATTTTTGTTATTTTGGATACTTAAACGTGGAAAAGGTCGTTTTTAAGAAAACAATGTTTTTTTACACACTACAAAAACAATTTTTTATTTTATTTGTTTATATTACTTCAAGTATATTAATTTAATTAAATTTGGTAGGTGAGAAGAGATCTCTGCTAAAAACAATCGAAAACCGAAGGGGAAACATGTTGGGGCACCTGATACGTCACGATACTTACATAAAATCTATAATTGAAGGCAGAATAGAAGAACAGAGAGGCAGAGGAAGACCGAGACGTGCATATATTGACCAGGCCAAAGAGAAAATTAATGTAGTGACGTACCATGAGCTCAAAACAGTGGCAGAGAAAAGAACGGAATGGCGAATACTCCACCGACAAGAGCTAGGCTCTTAAGAACAATGATGATGATGATTACTTCAACATAATCACTGCTGTCCTACCATTTATACAGGGTGTCCAGTAATTAATGGACAACCTTCTAACCATCGACAGGGCACCTTAGGCTGGTCCAGAAAATGCACTTATAGGTTTAGTAAAAGTTTCGTGGTTTTCGAGATAATCGCACTTTTCTAATTTTGGTTCCTTGTTTCACTGTAATGATCGCTTAGGACATAAATGAAAAGATTTTTACCTTCTGTTTTTTGAAAAATATTCTCAAATAGGCCTGCTAACCGAACCGATAGGCAATACAGTTTTTCCATAGCCAAGGTATATTTTTAGAAGACCTTAATCCAAAAAAATACATTGGACTCTAACATTTTTAAGAAGTCTGATCGCTTGTGGTGAAAAAAAAAAACGCATGGAGAACAGAGTGGCCAACTTTTTTAAAAATAGTTTATCTAATACTGATTCTAAAATGGTATCACACATGCTATTTACATTTCTACAAACAAAGATTATGGCCTAGATGGTGGTTAAAGTAAAGTATGGTGCTTGTACCGACGTTGATACAAAATGCTAAAATAAATAGATTGCCTGAATTCAAGTTACTTAAGATTCTAAGACCTTATTAAATGAAATATGAGTCTACTATCAACTTGACATGTATACTTGCATCTTAAAGAACTCATTTTTGCTTCGCTTATATTATTGGGAGAGAGGTCAGTTAATCTATGGATAATGTGGTTCATACCTTATTATAATGCTGAGTATGGAGTATTTCTCCCCGTTCATGAGCTCCAAGCGTAGCTGCCAGCTCTAACTTGCTCATATGCCACCACCTGTGTAGAAAATATATTTATGACCATGGGCCACTAAATTATCCCTAGCCTATATCACATTATAACACATATATAATATCTCAAGGCAAATGCAGAACATTGTAACATGTAGGTATATGTAGGGATAGATAGCCAGAAATTCATATTCATAGTAAGATACCACATTGTCCCGCAGGACTCAAATATACATATATATAGGTATGCAAGTCTGCATAAGATAGTCACAATTCTATATGTCTCAGAAAGTCTCATAAGTTAAACCTTTGCACCAGATAAGGGGTGCTGTGACCTGGTCGCAACCAGTCACATCTATATACGGATCTGAAGGCACACAGTTCTATCTGTGTCGCAACCTAGCCGCGCCAGCCGCAACCAGTCGGATCCACAGCCCTAAAGGTATATATATGTATCCCAGTCGCAACCAGATACATCTATATCGATCCCTTGGCACACTTAAAGAGTGTTCGCATGCCTAGCCGCGCTAGTCGCTAACCATTCAGATCCACAACGTATATGTATCCTGGCCTCAACCAGATACATCTATATATTGGCATTAGTTGGGGGTGTACTTGTCCCTCGTGAAGGGATATTGGTGCTTAGTCGCAACTAAGCACCCCACGCCTATTGGTGCTTCTAGACCATTTTCTATATGAGGCTAGGCACAAGCCGGCAGACGCCGACTAAGCACCCCACGCCTATTGGTGCTTCTAGACCATTTTCTATATGAGGCTAGGCACAAGCCGGCAGACGCATCTCCGACCTGTCCTGAACATATGCAAGCACACCCTCTGCCAGTAACACAGCTATATAAATAAATATATGAAAATATGTGCATGGGACTAACCAGTCCTCTTTTAAATACATATACTTAGCTTTGAAAGACGATGGTCTCGCTGTACGAAGCTGGCGTCCAGCACACGTACCACTTTATACAAACCACTTTATATTAAGGACTTTTATTTAATGAATCAATCATAAGTTCACAAACTAACTCGCAAGTTTCATACGAGCGAAAAAGGAAGTGTGGTTTGCTTACCATAGACAATATAGAAGCTGTTGCCAGGTGTAATATATATAATACATCGCGGAAGTCCGCGACACACCCACCGAAGCGAAGCTATTGCATTGCGAAGCCTCAAGTTAGGGTAGTCCTTAAGTCTCAAATCCATATCAAATTTTGCTGTATCTACATTTTCATTAGTAACATCAGTTTTCTCCTTCGTTCTATTTATGCTATGTGCCATGTCCGTGTCCATGTTATCAGTCTTATCCATGTTTCCATCCGTTTAAATATTGGAATAATCTTGCCTTTGTATCACTGGTAAGTCCGAATCTTCCTCAACTACCATTCTCTCACTTGTTGAACGACTCGACTTCAGATCGGTGACCTAAAGGGTACAACTGCATTATAGATCTTGTAAATGTACTGTCATCAACACATGGTTCATCGTGAGATCTGATTCTTAGTAGTTTATTTGAATGCTTGTAACATTTCCTTAGACTTCCACGAGTACTGATCCATGAATATGTCTCTGTATTCCTTCATGATAGTCTCACCTCGTCTTCATCTTTCTATGAGCTGTTGTTTAGTTGCAGTGGCTGTAACTGGTGCCTTACTCACTGACATCTGGAGTTCGAGACATCTTCCTGGTGTTAAGAAATCGGCTGGTTTCAATACATGTTCCAAACCAGTACTCATACAAGTCAAGGGTCTTGTGTTCATGACACTTTCCACTTCTTTGATGATAGTCAGTAATTGATTATCGTCAAGCAGATGTTTCTGTAAGTTTCGTTCAAACGACCGCTACATCTAAGGATTCTGTCGACATCTTTGAACAATCTTAGATAGCGAGTAAGATGTGTCTCCTTACCCTCAACTTCATCCGGGTAAAGTGTCTCTATATACTTCTTATTTTTTGTACTTCTGAGCTTATTCTGTTATCCTCACTTGCCTATGTTTCTGAACAGACTTGTCCGGTTTCCTTCTGATACTTATGCGTCTTGCTCAAGCCAATATTCTTATTAAGCTGATTTTTTCTGTCTGAGTTTAATCCAACTTTCTGTATGATGTTGTTCGACAGACCCTCCCCCGCGAGAAGAGTAACATCTCTTGCGGGTCGGCATGGCCAGATGTGAGAATCTCCTGTCAGAAATTCTGGGCCGCTGAGGTATCATTGGAAATCTTCTGTCGAATTAGTCTGCCTGGTTGCTACATCAGCTGAGTTGTATTCAGACAAAACATATCTTACAGTCAAGTTCTTATTTTCTTGGTTCCTTCTATATCTGTAGATGTTTCATGACATATTGGATTAGTCTGATACCTAAGTCCTAATGGTACCAATTTAGGAATCTTCAGATTATCTTGATCTTTTATGGGTATTAATCTTGACTTGCCAATAACGAAGTTCATCTTGTCTCCTTGAAGTAAATATACTACGGCTGCATACGCTGACATAGACGAATCTATGAAACAGTGAAGTTGGCCGTCTTGGCTATTCGCTATGTTCTTAGGTAGGCATATGCGATGAACTTGCTTAAAGTCTTCAGAACACCTCTCTTTGTATAAGCATACAAGTGTTTTTATCCTTAGGCAAATCATGTCCTTTTCTAAGTCCCATTTTAATACAAGAATTTTACAGTTTAATCTGTACTAGCATCTGTAATGTTCATCTACATATTTAAGCTCTTTAGAGTTGGAATCCATATCATTTTACTGTCTTTGTACAGACTCATCGCTTCTTTGACTCCGTTTGATCCTGTCAGATATTATGTACATAGATGTCGCTGGCTAGACTCTTTAAACATTCATCATTGGTACTGAATAAGTGATGTTCAGATATGATTGCAAAGGGTACACGTATAAATCTGTAATGTATAAGATTCTCTTCTATAGCTAGTTTAGACATATCTTTCAGGCACAGGAATCTTGTGACGATGATGTCTCTGTTGCTTGGAGCAATTTCTTAGGGCACAATGCTCTATTATGCTGATTCCTTTCACCACAGTGATAACAGATGTGTGTTATTCTACATTCATTTTGTCTATGGCCAATTTTCAAACAGATGTAACAATGGTTAGGTATTTTATCTTTCCTTTCAGCCAAGGTCTTAAATTTCGTGCAAGCGTCATTGTAATGATTCTCTTGGCAAAATATACATTCTATTTTCCTTCGTTTTTCAGATGCCTGCGCATTATTCGATTCACTATTAGCTTTATATGTTCTTTTCTTAGGCGTGAATGTATTTGAAAATGTTGATGTATTTTTTCTAAATTTATTTGGTTTTTCCCTCATATTTATAACTCTGTGTTTGATTCTCCTATCGTTGGATTTCTTCACAAATTTATCTCTAATGTGTAAAGTTTCAGTAGTAAAGGTTGTTTCCATATCTTTAGTCTCAACGCTTATCCTCTTGGCATCTTCTTTTGCTGATATGATAGCGTTTAGTTGTTTTCTTATTTCCTCAATGGATTCAATCTTCAATTTTAGCTTCATTTCATAAATGATGTCTTCCGGAAACTTTTCCATGAAAAGAAATCTTAAATGGTTTTGATTTGTATCCTCTCCTAGGGACTGTAAGACTCTTAGATGTCTCTCGAGTTCATCTAATGTCTTTCTGCAATCTTCTGGCTTTGTGGCCTTCTTAATCTTATATAAGGAAGAATAGTGGGCATCAACAATCTGCACTCTGTTGCCATATCTCTCTCTCAGAGTATCTATGGCAATCTTATAATTGTCATTCGTGGTTTCTAAACCATCGATTATGGTTTTGGCTTCACCCTTTAACGATGCTTTAAGGTAGAGTAGCTTATCAACGTCTCGTATATTCCTTTGATCAATGTTGGAACTGAATTGGTCCCAGAATTGAGTCCATTCTAGAACGTCACCATGAAAAGATATTAAATCTAACTCTGGTAACTTGCTCCTATTTTTTGTAGGATCGGATTTGACTTGTCTTGTATCCTTATCGGCTTGAATTCTTGCATTAAGTTCAGCTAAGACTTCATCACCGTCTAGCTGTATCGCAGTTACATTTGAAATCTCATCGGCGTTAGGATCCTTGGACAGGTTGAAGTACTGATAGAGATCACTTTGGAATCTTCCCAGTATAGATTGTAGTTTGGAGGCGATAATAGCAGCTTGCTCTAGCTGATCTTTTCCCCATGGACGACACGCACATAGCTCTGATGCTTTTACTTGATGCTCTTTGATGTTTGTGGCAAATGTGGACAGGCGATTCAGCAGGATAACTTCCATAGTGTTCTCACTCTCACTCTGGAAATGTATTTTTAAACAAGTTATAACAACAGAACTCAATAATGTTGTCAAGTACTTTATACAAATTTTCATATTTCCACCGAGTGTGAATCACTGTACCAACAGGAATGTCATCATATGACAGATAAAATGTATATGCAAGTAGTTGATATATGAATATTATTCAAAATGAATTCAACTTTCTAATAAGTACAAATAGTACAACAGGACTAACATGATGATGATGATGATGATGAACATAGCATCATGTGTATTAAACATTCTCAAATTACTCATGGAATACCCCAAAATCATTTATAATTATATTAGAGTTTCATACACACCACACACTATGGCATTATTCAAGTATACAACTTGTTCTCATTATCAACTAAGTGTAGTTCCTATTTACAGTACATGTCTGTACTGTTTGTATGGGTATCTGTACATACATACTAACATTCAGTATTTACTTTACCAAATGTGCAATTTATCTGACATATTCCATATGTTTAAAACACAGACTTCATATCACCAAGTATTTATCATAATAATATGTAATTATTATTTGAATATCACTCTATTATTTCATCATCACTGTAGAACAATATTTAGTACTTATTGTCATATGTTGCATATGTTGCAAGCGCCATCTATTTCTTAGAGATGTAAACACTGTATAAGGTTAACTTTTTGAGTAAATTATTCAACTTCTGAAGAATGCAATTTGACAGTAATAATACACAATATTATGAGGCTGTATACCAAGTTAACGTTATATTAATCGAGTTTACGTACCTTGTGACTTTGGTCTAAGAATATTTATCCTCCTCCTCATGCAGAGAAATAGCTTGGCGTAGAGACGCCTTGGTTTCACGCTCGACTCGAAAATTGTCAGTTCGTACGCCGACTACGCTGTATTTCTTGAAATTCCTATTTCATAACAATATATTAGTTGGGTTTCGTACTCAAATGCAACAAACAATTATTCTGAGTATATATATCCTCTGACCCAACGATATAAGTACCTAATTCCTCTCAAGTATACGAATTAGTGCTTACGCATTTTTTAAATAGTAATAATAGTAATATGTCAAGTCGCATAGAAATAAGTCATATTTCTTTCAAGTAAGATCATTTAAATATCTAATTATTACGTAAATTATCACTGTATCTTTGATTCCGTGGGTAAGCCCTCACGTCTTTATTTATTTACGCGTCGTAATGGCGTTACTTCTTGTAACGAAGTAATTGCGTGACGATTTCTTTGTTATAATAGTGTATTCGCTCACAATCACACAGGATGCCTAATAATCCTTGTACAGGCTTTGTTTAATTTACATAAAACGAAATTATATAGATCGATAATTAAAATCGATGATTCAAAGTGGATCCTATATCGCATAGGTTTTTACCTGTCACGTTCTCGATTAATCCACTTCCTCAAAATTTCACACAATCACAATGTACTCACCTTTGTTATTTTCACTTTTATTAACAAAACACTGCACAACAAACAAATAACAAAACACTCGTTAAAACTTTCTTCAGTTCTTGAACTTGTTCCGCCATCTTGCGAAAACGAATGAACTACGGAAATCATAGAGGTACAATAACATAGAGAAGACACGGGGAAGTGGCCAAATGACCGAATTACGTAGATTGTTTTTGGTATATTGTCAGGAATGTTAAAACGTGTTTTTAATATTGTCGCATTGCGTATGTTTTGTCCCTCACGGAGGCACGCGCACACTACTTCTATAGGATGCTACTTCTATGACGGAAATACGCTGGCGCCAAGCTCGCGCCACACATATGAAAAAATGGCGCGAGAAATTGAATCATCAAGTCGTATTTAATTTTTAGTCATAAAACTCATAAAAAATGCTAATTCAGATTAATATTTTGAATCATAAATTCGTAATTTGTTTATTACATAATATTCAAAGTCGTGATATCGTAAATACGGCTTTCGCGAAATAAATTCGGTAAAACGAATCAAACGCAATATTCATCCTGTAAAGTTCAAAATCGTTTAGCAATCATTAGCAATAAACAAACAATTTAGATGTACGATAATTATGTCAATTATAGGTGGCAGCACATGTATGAACAACACTATCCACAGGGTGACCTTTGACCTCTTAAGAATTTGTATTTTATTATTACAAATACTACAATTAATCATGATTATTCATGCAGTAATTTTAGATAATGCACACTTGAACATGTCTTAGTATGTTTTGATCAGTTTATTTTACCATTTCTTTGTATAT
This sequence comes from Cydia fagiglandana, assembly GCF_963556715.1. Taxonomy (NCBI): domain Eukaryota; kingdom Metazoa; phylum Arthropoda; class Insecta; order Lepidoptera; family Tortricidae; genus Cydia; species Cydia fagiglandana. Next base: position 4,060,668 of record NC_085957.1, read on the forward strand.
TTTAGTACAGATTTGGTAAATGATTTATAAGATAATTTCATGAATTTATGTGGGTCTGAATCATATCCCAGCATCTCCACCAATTTTTGTACCGACGTTGATACAAAATGCTAAAATAAATAGATTGCCTGAATTCAAGTTACTTAAGATTCTAAGACCTTATTAAATGAAATATGAGTCTACTATCAACTTGACATGTATACTTGCATCTTAAAGAACTCATTTTTGCTTCGCTTATATTATTGGGAGAGAGGTCAGTTAATCTATGGATAATGTGGTTCATACCTTATTATAATGCTGAGTATGGAGTATTTCTCCCCGTTCATGAGCTCCAAGCGTAGCTGCCAGCTCTAACTTGCTCATATGCCACCACCTGTGTAGAAAATATATTTATGACCATGGGCCACTAAATTATCCCTAGCCTATATCACATTATAACACATATATAATATCTCAAGGCAAATGCAGAACATTGTAACATGTAGGTATATGTAGGGATAGATAGCCAGAAATTCATATTCATAGTAAGATACCACATTGTCCCGCAGGACTCAAATATACATATATATAGGTATGCAAGTCTGCATAAGATAGTCACAATTCTATATGTCTCAGAAAGTCTCATAAGTTAAACCTTTGCACCAGATAAGGGGTGCTGTGACCTGGTCGCAACCAGTCACATCTATATACGGATCTGAAGGCACACAGTTCTATCTGTGTCGCAACCTAGCCGCGCCAGCCGCAACCAGTCGGATCCACAGCCCTAAAGGTATATATATGTATCCCAGTCGCAACCAGATACATCTATATCGATCCCTTGGCACACTTAAAGAGTGTTCGCATGCCTAGCCGCGCTAGTCGCTAACCATTCAGATCCACAACGTATATGTATCCTGGCCTCAACCAGATACATCTATATATTGGCATTAGTTGGGGGTGTACTTGTCCCTCGTGAAGGGATATTGGTGCTTAGTCGCAACTAAGCACCCCACGCCTATTGGTGCTTCTAGACCATTTTCTATATGAGGCTAGGCACAAGCCGGCAGACGCCGACTAAGCACCCCACGCCTATTGGTGCTTCTAGACCATTTTCTATATGAGGCTAGGCACAAGCCGGCAGACGCATCTCCGACCTGTCCTGAACATATGCAAGCACACCCTCTGCCAGTAACACAGCTATATAAATAAATATATGAAAATATGTGCATGGGACTAACCAGTCCTCTTTTAAATACATATACTTAGCTTTGAAAGACGATGGTCTCGCTGTACGAAGCTGGCGTCCAGCACACGTACCACTTTATACAAACCACTTTATATTAAGGACTTTTATTTAATGAATCAATCATAAGTTCACAAACTAACTCGCAAGTTTCATACGAGCGAAAAAGGAAGTGTGGTTTGCTTACCATAGACAATATAGAAGCTGTTGCCAGGTGTAATATATATAATACATCGCGGAAGTCCGCGACAGTGCTAACTAGTAAAAAGACATAAAAGTGCGATTATCTCGAAAACCACGAAACTTTTACTAGACCTATAAGTGCATTCTCTGGACCAGCCTGAGGTGCCCTGTCGATGGTTAGAAGGTTGTTCATTAATTACTGGACACTGGACACCCTGTATATATTGATATACAACAATTTGTAACAAATTAATTTTTCTCCAATATGCTCGGAAATGTTCACCTTACTGTAGCAAAAATAGTACGGGAAGTTCTTCGTTAATGTCAAACTCTAACTAAAAAACATCAAACTATCGCTGTCCTGTTCTAGCGGACGGGAAGTAAAAAAACACTACAGTAATAACCTATTACTGTAGTGTTTTTTACTTTTTAATAATAAAAAACGCAAACAGCCAATTATTATTGCCGCGAGCCGCTTCTACACGACCCGATCAGCTATCATTTCACGTGTATGATCGTGCGAATACTGCTTAATAAAATCAAAGATTATTTTTATATTTTTTTTAAATCTCATCCGTGTTCAAAAAGCTTACATAGTTTGTCAAAGGACTTTCTCATTTCAAACATAGACAAAGAGAATCATACTATCTTTGTCTTACACTAGTACTAGCACCCAAAAGAAAAGGATGGGTGTAGTTTTCCTGGTTCTTACTGACTGAAAAGTTGGTTTGACAAACTATATTGCGCAATTATATTGAATGAACGAATATTGAATGGTACTGAATGGCAGAATAAGTTTGTGCTTTTAACTTTTAAAAATTAATTAAAGAGGGAAATTGTTTTTGACATTTTGGATGTGAAGGTTTGATTTGAGTGATGCTTGATGCTTAAATAATAATTATTTTAGCTTATTTCCTCGCATGTTTGGAGAAAAGCACTATATATGCCTCGGCAGGAATAGCAATTCGTGGATTCGTCTTCTTTGTCGGACTCCGCGAAATCGAAACTCATCCACGAATTGCCCTTTCTCGGCCTCTGCAATAATGTACTATTACTATAGAAAGTATTACGCGTTATTTCTGTTTGTAATGTTAATTGGATTATAAATTTTACTTTTATACATACTAAAGTACTATTAGGTACAGTAGTGGTTTTGAAATTTCGTATGTCTATTCAGTAAAACTTATTGAATATGATCGCATATTTATGACATTATATTAGAGTAGAAAAAGGCATGCGGCCAGGCTTACGTACTTCTATGGATTTAAATGCAAACGTTATACCTAGACAGTAACTTTCATAAGGTTAATCCTGTAAATTAGGGTTTAAACAAAAAAATATTAATATGACGTCTTAATCAATATTACCAATGACCCAGTCACAAACAAAACTAATAGTTATCAGTCTAACCTTAATTAAACGCCATAATTATCATTTGAATATAGTCATGTTTTATTATTTTTATAAAACTGATGAAAAAGTACTAGAGATGCAAGGGATAGTTGTTTGGCCGGATACCGGATACCGGATATTCGGCCTGACCATCGGCCGAATATCCAGTATCCGGCCGCCGAATATCCGGTCAGAGGAACTATACCTACGTTTCGGTTTTTCAGGTGCGCATTCTGCAGGTTTGACCTGTTTCCTAGTAAAAGTTCGCGCACACTCATTTCTAGGTTCGAAATGAGTGCGCGTACAAGTCAGTGGAATGATTAAATTGTTTTAAAATAATAAATAAGTACGATTATGACCGTGTCTGTTTCTTAAATCCAATTTTGTTACTCCGAAATCAAGCAATGTTACTATCCGGTATCCGGCCGGATAGTAAAATAATAGCCGGATAGGTCAATACCGGATAGTAACCGGATATCCGGTGCATCTCTAAAAAGTACCCACTAGTTCAGTTTAAATTGTCAAAATTTAGTAACCCTATAAATAAAGCAATGAGCACATGAGCAGGTAATGCAAGTACCTACTTAACAAAAAAATTGACAAGGAAAGTAGGTAGGTATAACTAGGTCATCCCACGTAAACACAAAAAAGCAACAATTACAAACCCGAAATTATACATAGTATGGGGGCGCAGGCGTATCTCTTACATTGAATCTCTCTCTCGCATAAATATACAATAGTTATACATTTTTTTTACATTAGTTGTGGGCGTAACGTACATTTAGCACTCAAAAATTTCCGATGCAAAAGGGCGTATCCTACACAAAGTTGGGAGTTACGCCAAAATGTCTCACAACATTTTTTTGAATTGATACGGCCAAATGCGTTGGAAAACTGTGTTCAAGCATTGATTTTTCATAGGGCTTAACGGACATTTTTTTCAAGTTATCAATACGTTAAATATACTATTCGATAGAGAAAAAAATACTGAGTATAACAGCATTTTTGCAATTTTGTCCCTTACGCCCTTTGAGCCTACGGTAGTCGTTACACGGTAGTCGGTTTTGTTCAGAATTCCAAGCGCTTTCGTTCTGTATAGTGAAATTTTTTATATCTCTTAAAAAGTTGCCTTTACGACCAAATTTTTGCACTATGAGCTTGTAAAAACAGCTTATCTAAAGGGGCGTAAATGACCAGTTATAAATTAGAAATTCCTAGATATTATCGTTAAGGTTACCGCTAAATATAAATATGATTGTAAATGACTTACATGTATTTTGTCGTCCTTTAAGCCCTTCATTTGTCTTGATGATTTTTCATATCGTATCTCGTATGGTCAATATGGTCGTAAAGGACATATTTTACTATTGACAATTTTTATTTTACTTGCCCTTTATGACCCGCCCTAAAATGATTTTACCATAAGTATATGAAGCGAACAAGGTTGTAAAGGACTTTTCTAATATTTGTATCGTTTACTACCACGAATTACTTTCTAAACTCTAAATTTAAAACAAGTAACATGGACTTAGCGAAACGGACTTACATTTCTCTTCAAATTAAAAACCTCAGCTCGGTGTTTTTCAGCAACTATCATCGTTTTACTCGCAGTGGAATTTCTTATAGTATATTATAAATATACATAATTTCTTATATTCTATAATATCGTTGTTTATCGACTAAGCCAATCTGTGTAAGAATGATCTATAAAATCATTCATTCATTCAATTGTTTCATAATCGTTCTAACAGAAAATATTCTGCTCCTCAAAGGAACATATTTTTTTCAATAACTTTTAAAATTTATGAAGTTTTGTATTCAATGTACACCATCATCATTGTAATTAGCGTTGCTTGCCACGCTTTATACATCACAAAATTAGCAATACATTGCATCTTAATATAATCTTAAAAAGTGTACTAAATATCGAATAAAAGTTATTTTTAAAAGTTGCTGATGTAACATTCTCATTCAAAAGGTAGGGACCACTTTGTCCTTTACCATAAAGACGAAATTTTATTGTATCTTTATACAAATAACCTGTCAGAGTCCTTATGGCAAGGATAAAGTGGTACCTTTTGATTGCGAACGTCACGAATGTTGGTCAGTATGAGGAGCCTACATTTTATTTTTAAATATACTTACAACATACCTACTCCCACACTATGAAAAGACTTAATATAATAATTATGCCTCCGAATGAAATAAATACACTGTAATGGCTCCTCTACACGATGGGCCAACGCCGGCCACTCCAAGGGAGCAAGTAGGTACTCGCTACCCGCGTAGGTAGCCTTCCCCGCGTACGCCGTTCATGCAAAGTTTTATTTTGCCAAATAGTAAAAAACCGTTGTTGAAAATGACCCAAATTATGAATGTTGTCTCGATGTGGCATTATAATAATGTAGACATAAACTTAATAACATGAATTTTTTTTTGTGGCAGATACATGAAGTTTATAAGAAAAAAAAAGATTAAAAATAAAAGCGGTGGATGAATTTGACACACATTTGTTTGAATTACATATTTTAATATCCTGTGAAGTACAACACTTCACTTACCGACTATAATTTTATTTTAGGTATTTTAGGTTCACTATTAGGTATTTATTAAATGTCATTATATCCGTGGATGAAAATGACACAAAATGCGTGTGTACGTCAGAAGCCACTTTGCTTTTACAGGGAAACAAAGAATTTCATCTCGAATATTCTTTTTACCGAATGCTGTTTAAAAAAAGAAATACCTAAATTTCTACCTAAGCAAATACCTAGGATGACACAAATTATTATTAGAGTCTGTGCGGAAAGAGAAGAGTCGTGGGATTTGAGGGCGCGCCAGTGCTATTTTATGGTTTTTGCTATGCTGACAACACTGGTCACGTGATTATAGTACGACACTAAAGGTCATGATACTTGTATCCCTTTTGTTCCGGTTTTTTACCACGGCTTACTAAACGGAGCCTGGTGGTGGTGTCGGCTCGTCAAATCAATCCTCTGATTTAGCGCAGGCACTAGTTTTCTTTTTAAAACACACTCTTGTTTTTATGTCTCACATACTAAAAAGTGACAGTGCGATTGACAAAACTGCTAAAACTAGTTAAGAATTTGTAACTTTAGTACCAAACAACTGTAATTTTAGTACCAAACAAGATAGAGTCTCATTTATGTACTACCTAATATGTGCAGTCCAACAGTTATTTTAATACAAAACCGGGTAGATCGGGTAGAAATTGGGCATTAGACCTGTAATTTTACTATCTGGGATATATTTAACCAATTGTAAACTTGACTTGTAATGTATCTGTACATTATTAATAATAAATATGAATATGAATAAAAATAGTGCATAAGTAGGTAGGCCTTATTGGGATATGTCCGGTTCTCTCATCTCACGATATTTTACTTCGCCGAAAAGTCTGCTAAATATGAAATACTTATAATTTCGTAACTAACAGAACCTAGTAAACGAACTTACAAATAAAGAAATATTTTTATGAAAAAGTTTTATTCTTTGTAATCGAAGTCTGAATTAAAATATTCAATGTCACTTATGTTTGAGCTAGTTTCAGAACAACCAGGGATTGATGTGAGGAACTGGATGTGCTTGAATCCGGCACGTAGATTACGAATTCTTGCATATCACCTACTTAGCGGTCTTTTATTCGAGATACCGTAGGTACTTTTACACAATCCTGAAAAAAAATTACATATAAATGTGCATAAAATGGCAAGTATCAAGACTATTTGTCAGTTATTTTAAAGATCATGAATGACCTGCATATTTATGAAAATTAATATATTTTGAATTAATATACTTACCGATTATGTACCGGAGACAAGTTACTTAGGGGGCTTATTAAATAGGTAATTATTTAATATTAAATACAACATCAATACCCGTGAATAGCGGAAACACGTTCCGCGACTTTTTGTAAGTCGATAGTCGGCTTTTAGCCGTTTTCTTCCCGCTGACAAAACCGAACAATGTTAAATATAATTTTTCGTGGTTTTATGTACGGTTTCATCGTGTTTTGAAAATATTTTATGCATAAAACTTGCGGTTTTTGTTAATATAATATACAATGACAGAAGTTTGTTTACTTTTTACAAGACATATGTCAAAGGTTTGATTGCCATATAAAATTTAAAATGTTAGTTCCCGTTTCTGCCACGACTCTTCTCTTTCCGCACAGACTCTATTAGGTTTAGTATATGGTCTGAAAACTATATGTAAAAAATAGGCAACATTAATAATCTTATAACTTGAAAAGTTATTGCTATCGGACTATTAAAGGATTCTCGCATCCAGGCCATAACTGATAAAAAAAAATTGACAGCTTTTATTTTTGACGTTTTTGACACTTGACATTGACATCGTCTACTAATCATACGTGGGGTTTCTTTTCGAAAAAGTTTTAAGAAAATAATTTAGTTGATGTAATCAATTAAAATGTCGCAACAACTAGAACTACTAACCGAGATTCCATCGCAATGGTTAAATATATCAAATATAACACCTGACATACAGAGAAAGGAAATAAAACCATTTGTTGTTTGTAAGTTATCATTATCAACCCACTTTTTATATGCCTTAACGTAAGTTCTTTGCAAATTATTCGAGTATATGTTTGTTTATAAATAGACATTACGCATTCTTAAACCACAATTTTAATCCTACAAGTACAATTGTTTTTTTGTTAGTAAAAAAAAAACAAAATAAGTTTTTGGCAAAAATTTCATTTTTGGTACAAGCTTTTATCGCTGACTGTACTTTTCTTTCCACAGGCAATTAATACTCATCGAGACAATTCTAAAAACCCCAAACACAATTAGGTTTCGTTGTTTTATCACAGAGTTCCTATGGCCACCTCTGGTCTCCATCATCAGATCAGCTCGATGACACCATAATATTGCATTGTCACCCGACTTACGTATGTATGCAAAATTTCAGCTCAATCGGAAACCGGGAAGTGGATCAAATTTAACTTGCAAGATTTGATTACAGACAACGGTCAGGTGAAACCATGAAACTAAATAAAAGCTTGTAAAAATCTTCTATTCTAGTGGCCCTCAAGGAATTGGAAGGCAACCCAGACAGCAGGACTTCGAGCTTAATGAGCGCGGATAAGTTTGCAGCAGTGCGGGAGGTGGTGAGACATGTGGCCCGGGCCCGGTCAGCCACTAAAGAGGCCTGGGAACTGGGGGATATGAAGGTGTTCTTAGAAAGTTTAAGGTAACTTTTTCTAAAATGGTTTATTTAAGAGATAATCCATTATTTCCAATAGCTCGAATGTTTAAGTTAACTAAAATTTGTATTTGATTTTGTTGGAACAAATTGTACTTTCTTTGAATACATATAGAACTACATGCTCTACTACAAGATTTAATCTAGTTACATCTTCGAATTTAAACTGTTGTGAGACATACTAACATTCAATAATTTTACAGTTTAGACTCGCTTTGTTTTAAGTCACTCGCGCGACATGTTTCCAAGAGCCTAGGTCTCCTTTCTCAAGCACTAAGTGCAGACAGCGTTTAGTACGCGAGACACGGCCGTCGTGAAAGCTGCTCGCATTGTTAGTGCTTGAGAAAGGAGACCTAGGCTCTCCGAAATATGTCCGAGCGAGTGACTTAAAACAAGTGAGTCTTAGGGCCCCCCCACATCTAGTGTCTTTCGAGCGTCGGCGTCTTTCGGCGTCTGGTCAGCGCTATGGCAAAATGACGTCGCTGCGCAGTTGCGTCGAGCGCGGCCATACAGTTGTAGACGCCGACGCTCGAAAGACCCTAGATGTGGGGGGGCCCTTAACTGCAAAATTACATCTTAAAACTTGGATGTTTATTGTAGATTCTCTCCCGACTGTGTAGCGGAGCTGGCAACGCTGCTGTGTGCGGAGCAGCTCTACATCAACATACCCACACACCTGCGGGTGAAGCCTGGCCTGGCCGGCATGCAGTGGAAGATTGACATGTCTCTTAGGTAGCTATTTATTTATGATATTTATACGTTTTTGGACCGGGTATGTCCTTAAACTACGTCCAAGACCACCGGTGGACGGGCAGCAGCGTCCCTCAAATTCGGTGTAAGTACTCGACTGCGATCGCCAACCCGCCTGCCAAGCGTGGCGATTATGGCATTCACCCCCCATAAGGGGGAGGCCTATGTTCAGCAGTGGACGTCTTATGGCTGAGATGATGATACGTTTTTGGCAAATGTTTTTATTTTTGGTCCAAGCTTTTGTTGCTGACTGTACTTTTTTTTCCACAGGCAACTAAACAATACTCATTGAGACAATTCTAAAAACCCCACACACAGTTAGGTTGCATTGTTTTATCACAGAGTTCCTATGGCCATCTTCTGTCTCCATCATCAGATCAGCTTGATGTTACCATAATATTGCATTGTGACCCGACTTACATATGTATCCAATTTTCATCTTCATCGAAAACCGGGAAGTGGGTCAAATTTAACTTGCAAAATTTGCAAGACCCGTACAAACATAGTTATGTACATACATTGCAGGTAAAAAAAAAAGCTTGTTTTTAGTATTTTTTGTTATAGCCGCAACAGAAATACATCATACCTGTGAAAATTTAAACTGTCTAGCTATCATGGTTCATGAGATACAGCCTGATGATAGACAGACGGACAGAGGAGTCTTGTAACCTTAAATAAAACGAAGTAAATCTAAATCTAATTATTAAACTTATTAAAATTATTATTTATTGTAAACTACGTGTATGTGAGGTGTGCAATAAAGAGTATTGTATTGTATTGTATTGTAAACTTATTTTTTCAGCCAAGCGAACATGGAAGACAGTACACCAGAGCATCAAAAACAAATACTCCGCCGAGACACCTTCGTCATACTCATACTCAAACTGACAGACGGACAGACACGCACGTACAGGCTATCTATAGCGAAATTCCACGAGCTAAGGTTCGTGGTCGCGAGCGCGCTGAAAAGCATGATCGTGCTAGAGAAACGAAAATGTATGAGAAAAGACTGACATACGTATTCTTGGGGGTAGTTTACTCCATAAAAGCTATAACTCTGTATCTTTAGGTATTTCAATAAAAGTAAACAAAATCAACACAACAAACACACAAAACAAACATTACATGAAAACATTACATGATCGAATAATTTAGGTTAAAGTCAGGTCGTTCAGTGACTGGATGCAGTTTTGTATTTGGTCGGTTAGCCAAATGTTACCCGAAATTTTTCATTTTTTTTTTATAGGACATGTTTACACAAATTGACTAAGCCCCACGGCAAGCTCAAGAAGGCTTGTGTTGTGGGTACTCAGACAACGATATATATAATATATAAATACTTAAATACATAGAAAACACCCATGACTCAGGAACAAATATCTGTATCATCATACAAATAAATGCCCTTACCAGGAATCGAACCCGGGACCATCGGTTTCATAGCCAGGTCACTACCCACTAGGCCAGACCGGTCGTCGAAATTGTTTGTTTACTTTTATTTAAATACCTAAAGATATAGACATAGGGATAATAATCGAGGGTTAAGCGGTCAAACCCGATAAGTCGATTTATTTCTTTATTCAAATAAAAACTCAACGCACGTCACATATTATATAGCTTGGCAAAAAAGAGTAGAAATTAAAAAGTGGCAACACTGTAGTGTCGTCCCGTTCTCTAATATAAATTGGTTTGAAAGGGACGACACTACAGTGTTGCCACTTTTTAATTTCTACTCTTTTGCCAAGCTGTAGTTCTAATTAGAATGAAAAAACAGGGCAAGTGCGAGTCCGACTCGCGCACGAAGGGTTCCGTACCATAATGCAAAAAAGGCAAAAAAAAAAACGGTCACCCATCCAAGTACTGACCCTGCCCGACGTTGCTTAACTTCGGTCAAAAATCACGTTTGTTGTATGGGAGCCCCACTTAAATCTTTATTTTATTGTTTTTAGTATTTGTTGTTATAGCGGCAACTGAAATACACCATCTGTGAAAATTTCAACTGTCTAGCTATCACGGTTCGTGAGATACAGCCTGGTGACGGACGGCCGGACGGACAGCAGAGTCTTAGTAATAGGGTCCCGTTTTACCCTTTGGGTACGGAACCCTAAAAATATCTACATGGGAACCTGAAAGGCCTAACCACAATAAATAATAGTACTATCGTACAGAAAGGCCACTTCCTACAAAGCCGAGGTTTGTCAGCGGTTCAGGATCGAATCATGATATCCATTTCTAACTTATGACACTATCCCCTTCGGCTATTTAGGGTTGTCAAAATTCAAGTGATTAATAATTATCTTATCTGTGGTCGAGCACGCAAAGGGATGTCAAGGGAGCAATGCCGAGCCGAACAGAGCCGAGTTTGACCGAAGTCGGGAGTGTCTCCCCACTGGCCTAACGTAGGCGTGGCGGTATCGTCTTAGGTCGTCCCATTCGTTTTTCGTCAAGTTTTTAAAGTCCTATTCTGCTTTCGTCACTCATTCTACATTGAAAGCCACCGACGATTGTGACGAATGTAGAATGGGTGACGAAAGCAGAATAGGACTAATTTAAGAACTTGACGAAAAACGAATGGGACGACCAGAGACGATACCAAGCGTGGCATTCATAGGGTTAGTCAAAGATTCTTTGAGCGTAACATAGTTGTATTTTTCTTGTAGATAAACTTGTTATTAAATCGGTGCAATTGCATTTATTATGTAAATTCTATTTTTATTAATAAAAAAACTAGCATATAGAAGTGTTTTATTATTAAAATAATATTTTAATTGAAGCGAGTTAAATCTGCTCAGACTGCAGTGACAGAATGTGGAGTGCCACCTTAAATGTCAAATTACTATGAAAATACAGTAACACTCCACACTTTGTCATTGCAATGATGACTCCCATATAGACATACCTACATATATTTGATCCTAAAAACAAACCTAACCAATTACAGTAAAACCCGCTTAATACGATCACGTTTAATACGATTTCCCGCATAATACACCATTTTACGCAGGTCCCTGCAACTTAAGGACTGTTTTCATACATTTCTTCACGGCTAATACGACTCGCGTCCCGCTTACCTTTTAACCGCCAGCAATTTGAGATCGAGCGTGCTCGTGTCGCCACCGACAGTAATTGTACCACGCAGAGTAAGGTTGGCATAGTTACGGGAGTTATAAATGTGCTGTAAAAACCAAATCAGATCTTTGTCTTATTTATCAGACTGTGGCGAAATGAGCTGGATATGTAATGTCTTATATATCAGACTCTGGCGGTTAAAGGGTTAATACGCCATCTAAAATTCCCGATACGCACCATCTGCACGTTTGTGTTATTGACATAACCGTCGTACTGTCGTATTGTTACGCAATACGCCGTTAGCCAACATTTTTTAATGCGTTTATTACCTACCCTTAGGTTATTTCTTTTGTCGGGTCCTTATCGGCGTGAGAATGCTATGCCATTTGCTAGACAGTAATGGAATATATGGACCACGAAGTGCAAGCTATCGCTCCCAGATTTTTATTTGCAATTTTAGGTACTCCGCGACTTTCTAGTTGAGCCTATCGTTAGTGTTCCTATTAGATTAATAACCGCGTGTGAACTTATACCTACCTACACTTAGATATCATTCGCTCATTATCACCGCTGCGGTGTTTATACATGAAATAATACTAGTTATTTTTTCACGTTTAATACGATTTCCCGTTTAAGACGCTGTTTTTGCTAGGTCCCTTCAGAATCGTCTTAAGCGGGTTCTACTGTAATACCATAAACAAATCGTCATCTAGCCTATATGGGTGAGGTGGTAAGTATAAAAAAATTGTTACCCCATGTTTGCTGAAATACATACATAGGGGTCACCAAATCGCTGACCCCTATGTATGGGGGGTCCTGATCCGTACCGCCGACCTATTTTATTTTTTGTTTAATTTAAAACTAGAAGAAACGGACCGCAATGGTCATTTTAAGAACCGGCCCCCTGAAGAAATTAATTGGTGACCCCTGACAGTTTTTGAGGTTCAAATTAAAAAATCATTAGAATAAATATTTTATTTAGAAAATATACGCTGACACATGAAGATAATACAATAATACTAAATAATATATGACAGTCAAGTCTCATGGTTCACTGGTTGTATGGCGCTGTTCTCCTCTTGATGTTTCTGAAAAAAAAAAACACAAATTCATGAATAAACTAACACTTTTCTGAAAACCGCATCAAAAGCGGTTCAGCCAAACGCGAAATACTCGCGTTAAAACATACATACCTACGTATATAAAATACGGATCAAACTGAAAACCTCCTTTTTTTAAGACTATATCAATATCTCAGTCTGCAATGGAATTCCGCTTGGTGCCCATAAAACAAAATGAACTACCCAGAAATACCTATCTAATGACCTTACTCTCATTTCTGTTGGCGTTGGGTCCAGGCTCTATACAAAGTTGCCCATGGTCCTTTACTATGACATATAAGTCAAATAACCCTTTATACACTCTATTCTTTTTGACGGTGTTATAGGGAGGTAGGGTGGTCTCTTTTGAGACCTTATCAGCCATAGGGCTACTCTACCCTTTATAGAAAGGGTTGGGATAAGTAGACCTTTGACTATAGATAGGTCCAGAGGGCCTACCGCGAACCACGTTCGACGTGTTGCCTCTCTGTCGCACTTGTAAATTCGTACGTAAGTGTGACAGGGAGGCAACACGTCGAACGTGATTAGCCCTCTGACTGGGTATACCTTCTTATCCGTGGACTCGAACCCGCAGCAGAGCGACGCGTGCGCACGCTGGTGCTTCGCCAACACGTACTTACGCTGTAACAACATTTATTTAGGTAATACCACAGAATAAATAATAGTACTAGGTACAGAAGACTCACTCTCTAACTAAACGCGTCTGTTACGATCAGCACAGTTATGGCCGCTAGGTGGCGACAGCGCCACGCGCGGCTTATGGCTTTCCCCAAAATTGGGGCGGAACGGAAGTACTTTTAGCTACCTGTAGCAAAGCGATGAAATCGCGGAGTGAGCCACGCCTGGTAATACCACAGAATAAATAATAGTACTACCGTACAGAAAGGACACTTCCTACAAAGCTGAAGTTTGATAGCGGCTCAGGGTCGAATCATGCTATCGCTTTCTAATGTATAGCTGGTCAAGCAAATCTTGTCAGTAGAAAAAGGCGGCAAATTTAAAAAAATGTAGGCGCGAAGGGTTATCGTCCCATGGAAAATTTGAATTTCGCGCCTTTTTCTACTGACAAGATTTGCATGACCACAAGTATATGATACTATCCCTTTCGGCTATTTTGGGTGGTCAAAATTTAATTGATTATCTTATCTGTGGTCGTGCACGCAAAAGGAAGTCAAGTGGTGTCAACCCCAATAATTGGTCGGAGCAATGCTGAGCCGAACGGAGCCGAGTTTGACCGAAGTCAGGAGTGTCTCCTGGTAATACTGAAAGCTTTTACAATGACCCACTTAGATAATCGTCGCTGCGCTTAAAAAATACATATGCTCAATTTTTGAAAACCAAAATACCCTGAAAAGGCTGTAAACTACATAACGTTTTCTGAAATATTGACAGATTACATAGTGGAAGGCATCCAGTAATCACGTAATACGTTTTTGGCTAGTTTTTGACCCAACCATGGTGATATTTTCTCGGACTGTATTGTAAAGATGGTATTTTAAATGCAATCGGGCTAGAAACAACAATTCAAAATGGCGGCCCCTTATACTCACGCTAAAGTCCTTATTGCAAACGTCACACGCCAGTTTCTCTCTGGCGTGCGCGCGTCTCTCATGGCTCCGTGCGCTCTCTTTGCTATACTGACAGCAATACCGACAATTCAAAATGGCGGCCCCTTATACTCACGCTAAAGTCCTTATTGCAAACATCACACGCCAGTTTCTCCCTGGCGTGCGCGCGTCTCTCATGGTTCCGTGCGCTCTCTCTGCTATACCTATACCTACTAACAGCAATACCAACAATTCAAAATGGCGGCCCCTTATACTCACGCTAAAGTCCTTATTGCAAACGTCACACGCCAGTTTCTCTCTGGCGTGCGCGCGTCTCTCATGGCTCCGTGCGCTCTCTCTGCTATACTGACAGCAATACCGACAATTCAAAATGGCCGCCCCTAATACTCACGCTAAAGTCCTTATTGCAAACGTCACACGCCAGTTTCTCTCTGGCGTGCGCGCGTCTCTCATGGCTCCGTGCGCTCTCTCTGCTATACTGACAGCAATACCGACAATTCAAAATGGCCGCCCCTAATACTCACGCTAAAGTCCTTATTGCAAACGTCACACGCCAGTTTCTCTCTGGCGTGCGCGCGTCTCTCATGGCTCCGTGCGCTCTCTCTGCTCGAGTACAGTTTCCCGCACAGCGCGCATGCGTGACTCTTGGCGGCGCCGTGCGTAGCGCTCAGGTGCGCCAGAACGGAGGAAGGCGAGATGAAACGCTCGTCGCATTGCGAGCATTTGTACCTGGAGGAGTAACAACTAAATCAATCAAATTTTTATTTGCTATAAGCACAGTTGCACGCATGCAAATACAGCGGAACGAAGACCGAGTATGATCGCTTCTTTTTATTAACTTTGTACTCAATTTACCCTTTGGTTTAAAATTATAATAACTATTAATTTAAGAATTTTACAAACCCCCTACGCTATATGCAAAAAAAAACTATTTTATGCTAAATATGCCATACATCATTTTGGAGTTTTGGACTCTTAAAACTTCTGGAATTATTTCTATCAAACATACCGGCCTACCGAAGCCTTTGTGACCGGATTTTCGCAGGCAACCCTATACTGCCTATACCATTGTATTTGCAATAAAATTACCATCATTTCGATGTATAATTCAAGCTTCAGACATATGAGTGCAATTATCGATATAAAATCACCTCTTTAAACACGGCAACCACATAATAGTGACCGGAAAAAGATAGGCAACCTAGTTGATTTATGTTGTACAAGATGTATGCTTTCCATTGAAACTTATTTCGTTCGTCAGACAAATCGGTGAAATTTGCCGAAAAATTTTTTTTTTCAATAATGTATTAAAAATAGCCTTGACCATATTTCTTTAGGCAACCCTATTTATTTATGTTCTGGAACATATTTTCTTTCATATTTTCATAGTTTCATCCGTCAGATAGGTGAATGTCGACCATATGTGGGATCTCCTACTATGAGCTTTTAAAATTTTTGTATGGAATATCGTTTTCGGCTTTTGACTCTTATAGTATTAAAAAAAAGATGCATAACTATAGTGAATATACATTTATTTAATAACATTTAATTATTTACTCCTTGTGTTGGAGGCCAAGACTCATTTTGGGTCACCGCGCCAACAAAGTAAGTAAGTAGTAGTATTTACTCGAAGTGCAGAAAGACCTTAACGAACTCGGCGCCGTCGACTGGACAGAAACGGCTTTGGACAGAGTAGCATGGCGGTCTTTGGTGTCGGAGGCCAAGATCCACTTCGGGTCGTTGCCCCACAGCAGTAAGCAATTATTTATTATTTCCGCTTAAAATCGATCACCGGCTCAGCTTTAACTGTGGCGTCTTTGTAAAACAGTCTTTTGTCTACTACTCCCCAGTTCTTATGGACTTCAAACGGCACCAAAAACAAATAAGAATCTCTATTTTTATCCACATAGGACCATTTCTCAATTTCCAACTCCGGTTTGTCCCAATTCTGTTTGCACAAGTACTGCAGTGCGATTTCGGGATCATCCCCTGTGAGGTAAACCGCCACCATCATCTTGAGAACTATTTTGTGCCCACCCACGACATCGAAATCAAGTGCCGAGAGCCATTCCATAGATTCCATGGAAGCTGGTGTCATAACAAGGCCGTCCTGTGTTAGCTCCGTACCCGCAAACTGTGGCCCTTTCTGTATCGGCTCTTTTAATATGAGAGAAAATAGTTCGTCACGGATCAATTTTCCAAGCGCCTCGTCTATTGCCAGTCCGTCGTCTCTGCATGCTATCGCGGGCACAGACGAAGCGCTAGGCCTCTCTAAAGGGCCGTCGCTAAACGAGAGAGGTGAATGGTTTTCGTCTATCCATTGCACAAACTTTACAGATATCTCCGCAGCAAGCAGTAACAGTTTCATCATTCCGGAAACACTATCTCCTTGCCTTATAAAATCCCCAGTTACACATTTCTCCACAATATATCTTCCCACAATTTTATTACACAGATTGTCTAGATTATACGAGAATTTCTTCCCATCATGGACACCAGGCCACGGTAGCTCACCGTTAACTCTCTGATATTTCGTTGTTTTCTCACAATCTGGCTCGAATACATCGTTTATAGCAGCCAAAGCGTCCGCATACATCATATATTTAAGAAATTCGCCACGACTGTACTCAATGAATATAGGATAGATGTATTTAAATCCCCTATAACCGATCATACACACGGGTTTTTTCAAAGAATCGAGGAAACCATTAATAGAGGTTGAATTTGAATTATTTGAAGTCCATCCTTGTTTTTCTCTGTTCCATGTGAAATAGATTCTACCGGTATATTTTCCCCAAGGGCCGTCCATTTTCGATTTGAAGATACGTTGCCTGTACTCAATACCTTCACTAAGTAATTCCGAGCGTGACACGGGCACCAAATGTATCCCCGGTATAGGGTTTTCCCTATTCAGAGTAATGAACACGAATGTATTTATATTTACGGCCATGGTTTTAATAATACACGTTTATATCGGGAAATATATGAAACATAATAATAATAAACTGAAAATTCGGTACGCTATCTAATTTACTTGTCACCCGAGGGTCTACCGCGAAAAACGGTATTCGAAGTTCGTTGTCTGCCTCTATCGCACAAATATGGAAGCGCGCAGTGTTGCCAACTCGGATTTTGAAAAAATGCTACACTAATGTCTAGATTATGCTAAAAATATGCCAAAGTTTTTTTAAATATGCTAAAAAGATGACCCAATGGTTGACTGGTAGAGAATGCCTCAAGGCATTAAGTCCGCCATTTGTACATTTTGTTATCGTGCAATAAAGTTTAAATAAATAAATAAATAAAGATGCTAAAATGTCACTTGAATTTAGACATTTAAAATAATATGGTGTCTAAAAATATTCAGTAAAAAACAATTAATTGTCTGATCAAATCTGCAAAACGGAACTCAAATATGTCAAATCCACGAAATTTAACTGAAATTATTAGCTAAATTACACATATATAGTCCGTCGACGTCCATCCGCCCACAAAAGTCAAAATGCGTGTGAAAATATGAACTACATAAGGCGATGGCGGATATTGTTGCTGCCAAGTTGGTGCAAATTTGGCTTAGACTAAATTATGCTAAAAATATGCCAGATGCTAAATGAAAATTTTGGTGCCAAAGCGAGTGAAAATATGCCAATCTGGTATCATTTATGCCAAGTTGGCAACACTGGAAGCGCGATAGACTCAGATAACGAATAATAAGGGTTTTTATTTTCGCGATAGACCCTCAGACAATAAAATGAGTAATCAAACGCAATCTTTAATGTAGATAGCTGTAATCAGATAAGTATAGGTACCCCTAGCCAGGCGTGGCTCACTCCGCGATTTCGTCGTTTTGCTACAGGTAGCTAAAAGTACATCCGTTCCACACCAATTTTGGGGAAAGCCATAAGCCGCGCGTGGCGCTGTCGCCACCTAGCGGCCATATCTGTGCTGATCGTAACAGACGCGTTTTGTTAGAGAGTGAGTCTTCTGTACCTAGTACTATTATTTATTCTGTGCCCTAGCGTAAATTTCATTCGATGTAGCCTAGCGGCAAGAGCGTGCGACTTTCAATCCGGAGGTCGCGGGTTCTAATCCCGGCTCGTACCAAAGAGTTTTTCGGTACTTATGTACGAAATATCATTTGACATTTACCGGTCGCTTTTCAGTGAAGGAATACATCGTGAGGAAACCGGACTGATCCCAATAAGGCCTATTTTACCTTCTGGGTTGGAAGGTCAGATGGCATTCTTGGGATTAGTTGCCAAGCGGACCCAAGGCTCCCATGAGCCGTGGCAAAATGCGGAACAACGCGAGGAAGAAGAAGAGAGAATGTCGTGATGTACGCGTTTGCGTTGTGTCATTTTGTATGCTAGTATGCATAATAATAACAATCTTACTTGTAAGTTGACGGGTCCCTGTGTTTTTTCGCCCTTTTGAAGTGGAGTTTTAAATTGTCCTGCAACAATATATATATTAGTTTAAAAAAAAATATGATCGTATTTTGGGTGTTGTTTTTATATGATTTTCTGAATTATCCGACATGCGAAATTACCCGAATCATAACAGTTACAAACGAAGCTTGGGAAAATTACTAACATTAGATAAAAGTATAGATAAGTTAGATAATTTATTGATATAGGAACTCCCTATCGGTAATTCAATTTCACAAACTTCGGTAGTAGGATCACAGAATAAATAATAGTACTAATGTTCGTTTTTTTTAGCATTAGAAAGAACTTGCAAGAAGATAAGCGATCTTGACAGGTCTTTTAATTGAAAAACGCTTTATAAAAATCAGTAACTATTACTTTTGAAAGCAGAAGAATATAAATGATCGCATTACATTCATAATTGTTACATATTTGCCGAAACTTATTTTTAAAATGTGTTTTTCTATTAAAAGACACATCAAGATTGTTTACCTTATTTCTAATGCTAAAAAAAACGAACTATAGGTACAGAAGACTCACTCTCTAACAAAACGCGTCTGTTACGATCAGGACAGATATGGCCGCTAGGTGGCGACAGCGCCACGCGCGGCTTATGTCAAACCCCAAAATTGGGGTCGAACGGGTGTACTTTTAGCTACCTGTAGCAAAGCGACGAAATCGCGGAGTGAGACACGGCTGGTAGGGTCCACACGGAACGAGCCGCCTCGCGAGAAAATTGCCGCGCGAAGCAGCTCGGTCTGCCTCGGGCGAGGCACGTCTCCACCGACCGAGCTGCTTGCCGAGGCAGCTCCTGCGTGGAGCCGTCTATTTGGCTAAAACAACTTACTAGCGACAGGCGTGGCTCACTCCGCGATTTCGTCGCTTTCCTACAGGTAGCTAAAAGTATATCCGTTCCACACCAATTTTGGTGGCTTGCCATAAGCCGCGCGTGGCGCTGTCGCCACCTAGCGGCCATACCTGTCCTGATCGTAACAGACGCTTGTTAGAGAGTCTTATACCTAGTATTATTTATATATATTATTAATGTGACGTCACACTCGACGCAGCAGTGGTCCCTGTGCGAGTGGGACAGCATGTGCCGGTGCAAGAGGGACGGGTATATGAACTCACCAGCGACTTGAACGTGACGTCACACTCGACGCAGCAGTGGTCGGCCTGTGCGAGTGGGATAGCATGTGCCGGTGCGAGAGGGAGGGGTATATATGAACTCACCAGCGACTTGAACGTGACGTCACACTCGACGCAGCAGTGGTCCCTGTGCGAATGGGACAGCATGTGCCGGTGCAAGAGGGACGGGTATATGAACTCACCAGCGACTTGAACGTGACGTCACACTCGACGCAGTAGTGGTCCCTGTGCGAGTGGGACATCATGTGCCGGTGCAAGAGGGACGGGTATATGAACTCACCAGCGACTTGAACGTGACGTCACACTCGACGCAGCAGTGGTCCCTGTGCGAATGGGACAGCATGTGCCGGTGCAAGAGGGACGGGTATATGAACTCACCAGCGACTTGAACGTGACGTCACACTCGACGCAGTAGTGGTCCCCGTGCGAGTGGGACAGCATGTGCCGGTGCAAGAGGGAGGGGTATATATGAACTCACCAGCGACTTGAACGTGACGTCACACTCGACGCAGTAGTGGTCCCCGTGCGAGTGGGACAGCATGTGCCGGTGCAAGAGGGAGGGGTATATATGAACTCACCAGCGACTTGAACGTGACGTCACACTCGACGCAGTAGTGGTCCCCGTGCGAGTGGGACAGCATGTGCCGGTGCAAGAGGGAGGGGTATATATGAACTCACCAGCGACTTGAACGTGACGTCACACTCGACGCAGTAGTGGTCCCTGTGCGAATGGGACAGCATGTGCCGGTGCAAGAGGGACGGGTATATGAACTCACCAGCGACTTGAACGTGACGTCACACTCGACGCAGTAGTGGTCCCTGTGCGAGTGGGACATCATGTGCCGGTGCAAGAGGGACGGGTATATGAACTCACCAGCGACTTGAACGTGACGTCACACTCGACGCAGCAGTGGTCCCTGTGCGAATGGGACAGCATGTGCCGGTGCAAGAGGGACGGGTATATGAACTCACCAGCGACTTGAACGTGACGTCACACTCGACGCAGTAGTGGTCCCCGTGCGAGTGGGACAGCATGTGCCGGTGCAAGAGGGAGGGGTATATATGAACTCACCAGCGACTTGAACGTGACGTCACACTCGACGCAGTAGTGGTCCCCGTGCGAGTGGGACAGCATGTGCCGGTGCAAGAGGGAGGGGTATATATGAACTCACCAGCGACTTGAACGTGACGTCACACTCGACGCAGTAGTGGTCCCCGTGCGAGTGGGACAGCATGTGCCGGTGCAAGAGGGAGGGGTATATATGAACTCACCAGCGACTTGAACGTGACGTCACACTCGACGCAGTAGTGGTCCCCGTGCGAGTGGGACAGCATGTGCCGGTGCAAGAGGGAGGGGTATATATGAACTCACCAGCGACTTGAACGTGACGTCACACTCGACGCAGTAGTGGTCCCCGTGCGAGTGGGACAGCATGTGCCGGTGCAAGAGGGACGGGTATATGAACTCACCAGCGACTTGGACGTGACGTCACACTCGACGCAGTAGTGGTCCCCGTGCGAGAGGGTCAGCATGTGCCGGTGCAAGAGGGACGGGTATATGAACTCACCAGCGACTTGAACGTGACGTCACACTCGACGCAGTAGTGGTCCCCGTGCGAGTGGGACAGCATGTGCCGGTGCAAGAGGGACGGGTATATATGAACTCACCAGCGACTTGAACGTGACGTCACACTCGACGCAGTAGTGGTCCCTGTGCGAGTGGGACAGCATGTGCCGGTGCAAGAGGGACGGGTATATGAACTTCATATTGCATTGCGGGCAGTTGAAGCGCTGCGCGGGGTCGTGGCGGCTGAAAACAGTAATAATAATACAATAATTATCGTAAAATACCTCAAATAATAAAAAATAATAAATAAATAATTATCTTATAAATAATTATTTATTATTCTAATATATAAATAATTATCTTTGACGACCGGTCTGGCCTAGTGGGTAGTGACCCTGCCTGCGTAGCCGATGGTCCTGGGTTCGAATCCCAGTAAGGGCATTTATTTGTATGATGATACAGATATTTGTTCCTGAGTCATGGGTGTTTTCTATGTATTTAAGTATTTGTATATTATATATATCGTTGTCTGAGTACCCACAATACAAGCCTTCTTGAGCTTACTGTGGGACTTAGTCAATCTGTGTAAGAATGTCCTATAATATTTATTTATTTAATTTTAAAATAAATAATTAATATAATAATTATTTGTTACTCTAGGTCCATGGGGTCCCAGCGCGCATAAGTTGTTCGCAGGAATCGCGAAGCGTCTGGTTGACGTAACTGGTGACCGAAGAGCTGGCGGCTACCTCGCACAACGTATTAGCATTGCGATACAGCGAGGAAATGCTGCCAGGATCCAAGGATGCTACCAAGGATTGTACCAAGGTAAGGTACAATCCCTCAAGGGCCTATTTTAGACTTAAGCTAGTTATTAATTTCTTTTAAGTAATACCACTGTGTATATCTTGTTTGTAAATAAATGAGTTTATAGCACAAAAAACTAATTAGAGATGCAACGGATAGTTCTTTGGCCGGATACCGGATACCGGATATTCGGCCTGACTATCGGCCGCCGAATATTCGGCCAGCGGAACAATACCTACATTTCGGTTTTACAGGTGCGCATTCTGCAGGTTTGACCTGTTTCCTAGTGAACATTCGCGCGGACACATTTCTAGGTTCGAAATGAGTGCGCGTGCAAGTCAGTGGAATGTTTAAATTGTTTTAAAATAATAAACAAGTAAGATTATGATCAAGACTGTTTCTTAAATCCAATTTGTTTACTCCGAAATCAAGCAATGTTACTTTCCGGTATCCGGCCGTATAGTAGGTTACTATCCGGTATCCGGCCGGATAGTAAATTGATGGCGGGATAGGCCGGATACCGGATAGTAACCGGATATCCGGTGCATCTCTAGTCTCTAGTATTAATACAACATTAAATGTAGAGACGTATTAAAATCTTGTTGTATTATATGGACTAGTATGGAGCTGTACTCACGACACGTGCATTCGTAACGCATGCATGTTGTTGAAGCCCGCCCCACACACGCTGCACGTCAGATTCTTGCCGGCCTTGTGGGTTTTCACGTGCCTCTGGATTACTGTACGTTTTCTAAAAAATAATGATGGTTACATTACTTACTTTTACATACAGACTAAAAGGGAAATAATATTTTTTGTAGCATCTCTCTGCACTCTTTGCAGATTATGTAATCTGTAATCTACAGAGCTCGGCGGGGGTGAGCTGTTTTCAGAGTTTGCACAACATGGACATGCCTTGTCATTCGATGTATATGTGGTGTAATTTAATAACTAAAGAAATAATTTTATTTAGGCTGCCTTTCCGCTACGATCTTTACGTCGCCATTAAAACAAATTAATTTTATAGCAAGCTTTTTTAGTAAACCTCTTCAAATAATATGTATATCCATCCATTTGCTACTATTAAAGTTTATTTGTACATAAGGCATTGTCATTTTAGTTTAATTATAATTAATAAAGTTTTATTTTAATATTTCTTTCTAAGGTGTATCTATATTAATATCTACACTTGACATAAGTGACGTCAAAATGGCTCTCCCCTGCCGAGATCTGGTAATCTATTGTAACATCCCTATACTGTGTAATTGTAACAACGGTAATAAATAATTTCTGATTTCTGCAAAATAGTCTAACAATATGCCGTCATGTTCTTTCGTACTATCAGTACTGACATGGTGGTGAAGGAGCATTGCTCGCAGGTGTATGTGTTGGCGTCAAAAGTGTTCTATTATGGGGTAGTCTAACAAATGTCGGGATATTCTTATATTTTGTTCCTACAAATACTACAGTACTCACCTGGTGGTGAAGGAGCATTGCTCGCAGGAGTATGTGTTCGCGTCGAAAGTGTGTTCATTATAGAGTATTCTAACATTTATGTCAAAATATTGTAACATTTTGTTCCTACAAACAGCAACACTCTTAACTGTCCATCGGTGGACCTTATGCCTTTTGTAATAAGGTTTACCGATGAACAGTTAACAGTGTGGGCGATGGCACTCTCATGGTGGCGAAGGAGCATTGCTTGCAGGAGTATGTGTTTGCGTGAAAAATGTGCGCATTACAGTCTAAGAAGCGTCGGAATATTCTTACATTTATTTTATTCCTTCAGTCATAGAGAAATGAGAAAGCTTTGATTGTTCACTTGATGATAAAAACCCATTTTTATTAAGTTATACGCGAGCTTTGCGAAAATTTATATGTAATAAGATTTAAGCTTAATAATTAATAAATTTCAAGGGTATTTTAAACTTATTAAGAATACGTTTTACCTTACCTCCCAAACAACTAAGTATTTACTAAGTAAGCAAACGTATGTATAGAGTGAGCTTATTTCTATATGCTACAGTACTCACTTGGTTGTGAAGGAGCATTGCTCGCAGGAGTATGTGTTCGCGTCAAAGGTGTGTTCTATTGAATAGTGTTCTAACAAATGTTGTCGTGAAATCCGAACCGCGCCACATATCTTGCATTTGTATCTGAAATTAGAGAAAAAAAAACGCATGATCTGAAACGATATCCAGGCAAATATAGACCGCGAGCCAACAGATTTCCATGACCAATCGCCAGCCGGGTGATAACTCGTATAGTGGTTAACGGTTTTGTATGATGAACCCTCATGGACGTCAGCTGCCGCTCCGTTGGTGGGTTGAGTAATGGCAGCCACCAAAATTCTTGGCTTCGGTGAAACCGAAATTCACCTTAAGGGCTGTCCGTAAGTTACGTCATTTATTTTTGACCATTTTAGACCCCCCCCCCCCCTAAAATCATTCAAAAATCATGCTTCGAATGACCCCGTTTCCTCCTACGTCATGCTACAGTCATCCGATGTCCAGACCCCCCTCCCCTAATTTTAATTGACGTAATTTATGAATAGCCCCTTACGCCGAGTGGTGAATAGTCATTATGTGGGTCATACTGAACAACTTTTACCATGAGGCCAACCCGGAAATATATAAGTATATTATAAATATTATAATGTACATAAAGTTATATTTACCTAGTGGTGTGAGATTTCATGTGTCCTCTCATAGATACAGCACTTGGACAGTACTGAGCACATATATCACACTTGAGCGTGCCGCTTTCCTGAAAACAAATTACATATTAAAATATTAAATATTTGATAAAAATAAATTAATTTGGAAAACTTGTCGAATATGCCGATTACCGAATATTATTTTAGTTACTTTTACTGTAGTTACCTTACCTCTACTTTACTTTAGTTACCTTACTTCTACTTTAGTTACCTTACCTCTAAGCGCTGGTGACCTAGCGGTAAGAGCGTGCGACTTTCAATCCGAAGGCTTCCAATCCAATGGAAGGCGAAGCTTGCGAAGACTTTCAATCATTTGATATTCACCAGTTGCTTTACGGTGAGTTTGTCGTGAGGAAACCGGACTAATTCCAATAAGACCTGGTTTCCCCTCTGGGTTGGAAGGAAGGTCGGAGGGCAGTCGCTTTCGTAAAGACTAGCGCCTACGTCAATTATTGGGATTAGTTGTCGAGCGGACCCCAGGCTCCTATGAGCCGTGGCATAATGCCGGGACAACGCGAGGAAGAAGAAGACCTCTACTGTTGTTACCTTACCTGTGAGTGTTTCTTCATATGGTTGTCGATGACGTCTTTAAAGTTGAACCCTTTCATAGTTACCTTACTTCTACTTTAGTTACCTTACTTCTACTTTAATTACCTTACTTCTACTTTAGTTACCTTACTTCTACTTTAGTTACCTTACTTCTACTGTAGTTACCTTACTTCTACTTTAGTTACCTTACTTCTACTGTAGTTACCTTACCTGTGAGTGTTTCTTCATGTGGTTGTCGATGACGTCTTTAAAGTTGAATCCTTTCACACATTTCTCGCATTTGTACACGGACCTCAAATACTTGTCGCTTTTCGATTTAGCCGCCATTTCTTCTAACACCTGATTATAATAACAAATACAATATGTAAAAGTATAGTTTGTCAAAGGTCTGTCTCATTTCAATCATAGACAGAGAGAATCATACTATCTTTTTCTTAGTACTAGCACAGAATAAATAATAGTACTGTTGTACAGAACGGAAACTTCCTACAAAACCGAAGTTTGACAGCGGTTCAGGGTCGAATCATGCTAACCCTTTCTGTATGGCACTGCCCCTTTCGGCTATTTAGGGTTGTAAAAATTCAAGTGATTATCTTATCTGTGGTCGTGCACGCAAAAGGAAGTCAAGTGGTGCCAACCCTAATAATTGCTCGGAGCAATGCTGAGCCGAGCGGAGCCGAGTTTCCCCGAAGTCAGGAGTTTCGCACCCCTGGTACTAGCACCCAAAACATGCATCTTGTTTAGTTCACGGGTAACAAGGGGTCATCCATTAATTACGTCACACGTTTAGGGGGTGGGAGGGGGTCAAGAAAATGTGACATGTTGTGACATGGGGGAGGGGGGAGTCACAAACATTGTGACGTCACTTTAACTTCATCAGTAACCGAAAATTAATTTATATTTTTTTATTCGCTGTACATTTAAATAATGAGGTTTTGGAATTAGGTAGGTAATTTTCGTTCCTAATTGGTTTTGTGTTATAAAATTACTAATATTTCTTTAACCAAAAATATTTTTTTATTAAAAAAATAATGCCGAGTTAGTATTGCCAATTTCGTTGAAAACATAATTGCCTAAAATGTGACGTCACACCAGGTGGGGAGGGATTTGCAAAATGTGACCAAGTGTGACAAGGAGGGGGGGAGGGGTCAAAAAACCTAGAAATTCGTGTGACGTACTTAATCGATGATCCCCAACCCCCATGCAACCCGTGAACAAGATGCATGTAACTGCGTCGATATATCGGGATCTCGAAAACAATACAAAAGGTAATCACGGTTCATACCCCGGTCCATATAAATCTAAAATAACAGTGAATCATTCAAACCCCCCCTCCCCTTAACATTAGTCTTGCCGTTGTCTTACCTGTTCTTTGCTCAGTTTGATGACTTCATATTCGTTCGTCTCTTGCACCATTCTTGAACTGAAGCCTTCTTTAAGCTGTTTCTTCTGTTTGCCTCTTTTATTTTCTGTTCTTTTTTCTTCTTCTTCTTTCTTGTTTTCTGGTGTTACTATCGTATTTTGCTGCAAAAGAGGGGGAATGAATGCACAAGTGAGTATACATGTGTCAAACGGAGGAATGTTTTTGGCAAAAATTTCATTTTTATGGTTTCATACTCAAAGGGGGACCCTATTACTAAGACTCCGCTGTCTGTCTGTCTGTCATCAGGCTGTATCTCATGAACCGTGATAGCTAGACAGTTGAAATTTTCACAGATGATGTATTTCTCTTGCCGCTATAACATATACATATGCTAAAAAGTATGGAACCCTTGGTGGGCGAGTCCGACTCGCACTTGTCCGGTTTTGGTTACAAACTGTTATCGCTGACTGTACCTACTTAAACACAGGAAACATCTATTATATTCTTATTTCTGTTACTACTTACCTTCTTCCTTTTCCTCTTAACTCTGTCTTCTTCTTTATCACTCTTCAACATCACTAAAGGCATATCATCATCATACGTGTCATCATAAAGCTGATCATAATTCAAGTCATCTTCAATCTCAGGGCCCAAATAATGAGTGGCCGTGGCACAAGAGTAGTTGTGGAGTTCATATTTGTTTAGTTCAACCTGTAACATGAAAGCATTAAGGCCCTGTGAGTTGAGGTTCTTCTCTAAGGGGTCATTTAAATGGCGCCCGAAATCGCATGCGATTTTAGTTAGTTACACTGCAGACCATTGAAGTTACATCTGCTCAGCCGACCATCAAATAACACACAATATAATGAAACTCGCATGCGAGTTTTCGCACCGTCTAAATAGTGAGTATTACTGCAAAGTTCTGCCGCCAGAGTGCAGCACTATGTTGTTTAGTAAACCATAGAGTAACTTATACGTACTAGGCCTTTGACAAGTTATCACAATGACATTGATGCACCAAGGCGGTTTGTTTAAAGGTGGCCTACCGCGAAACGCGAAATTTCGTTATCTGCCTCTCTATCGATCGAATAGGCAAGTGATAGAGAAGCAGAAACCGAACTTTCGATTTTCGTGTTTCGCAGTAGGCCCTGTGATTGCGTTTGTTTGCGATTGACCGCGAGTTTTGCGTAATATCACAGAAGAAATAATAGTACTAGCATACAGAAAGGACACTTCCTACAAACCCGAAGTTTGACAGTGATTCAGGGACGAATCATGCTATCCCTTTCTAATATACAGCACTATCCCTTTCGGCTATTTAGGGTTATCAAAATTCAAGTGATTATCTTATCTGTGGTGATGTGGTCATGTACGCACAAGGAAGTCAAGTGGTGCCAACCCTGATAATTGCTCAGAGCAATGCTGAGCGGAACGGAGCCGAGTTCGACCGAAGTCAGGAGTGTCTCCCCACTGGTAATATAGGGAACTACGCAAAACTCTGATGATGAGCCCTAAGGCACCAAAAACAAATTAAATGATAACTATCTCACCTCTTTTGATATTCCATTCATTATTTCATATGTTCTTTGACATTGCATGATGAATTTCAAAAATTTGCGAAACATACTTTGGCATATAAAACATAATTTCATTACTGTGTCTGGTGCATTTTTCAGCTGAAAATAATTTTATGATCATTAAATTATGATCTCTATACGAGACCTACAGCTTGGCAAAAAAAGAGTAGAAATTAAAAAGTGGCAACACTGTAGTGGCAACATTGCCCGTAGAACCGATGGCCATTGGGGCGGAAAGGTTCTCGAGTGGCGACCACGTACCGGAAGGCGCAGCGTGGGTAGACCCCCCCACAAGGTGGACTGACGACCTGGTAAAGGTCGCGGGAGTCCGCTGGATGCGGGTGGCGCAAGACCGGTCATTGTGGCACTCTTTGGGGGAGGCCTATGTCCAGCAGTGGACGTCCTCTGACTGATATGATGATGATGATGAACACGTAGTAGTGTCGTCCCTTTCAAACCAATTTATATAAGAAAACGGTACTACACTACACTACGGTACTGCCCTGCTAAGCCGAGTGGCGCTATCTCAATAGAAAATCCATTGCTAATTTATACTTTAGTTTCTATAACTGAGAATTCCATTTTCAAAATCATTTGTTTTTGAGATAGCGCTTTTCGGCTTAGCAGGGCAGGGTAGTACACTACAGTGTTGCCACTTTTTAATTTCTACTCTTTTTTGCCAAGCTGTATGTCTCTCAAATCTCAGCTATAACTACACTACTAAACTAACATTAATTTCTATCATTATATATAAGGACTGGCCTTACGGCCAATAAGAATGGGGCTAGTACAGTGGTGTGCCACCGCTACAACGCGATTGGTTGATGAGTTCACATCACGCGCACGATTGGTCACAACCGACACTGCTGAACTAGTACCATTTTTAGTGCCCGTAAGGCCCATCCTTAGATATTATACGCCAATAACTACTAAACCTAGAAAGAACCCAGAGAATGTTACTAAAGGTAGCTACTTCCTGCCCATTCTTATAGTTATACCCTCTATCTATCCATATAGCCTTTTATTTCCGACCCACAGGTTCAATTTTTTTTTTATGATATTATCTTTTTTTTTGTAAACTACTGTCCCCCAGTTCGGTGTTCCTCTTGGCATAGGCCTCCTCCAACCTTCTCCACTTTACTCTGTCTTCTGCAACTCTGGACCAGTAGGGCGCCAACGTTAAGCAGATTTCATCTACCCATCTTGTTTTAGGATGTCTTTGCTTTCTTCTGTCTCTTATACCCTACGGACTTCCTTTATAAATTGTGTGATTACTAACTGTACGTCAATTAAAGCATTAGAAACGAACTAAATGACATCTTTTTATTAAAAATCACTTTTGAAAAATAAGTGACAGCAATGTTACAATAATTATAAATCATAGACTTTTTTTTTTACTGAAATCTGATTTTTTTTTTAAGTAAAACTATTATAAACATTTAGATTACAATAGATTAAACATACAAAACTAAAATAAATCTAAGTATGGGTAAAACTAACTTAACAAATAAAATATTGCCCCCCACTCTGATTGTCTCCCGGATCAAATGTGCCAAAAATACAGTCTTTTCAGGAGACGTGAGAAGGATCAAGCCTCCGCATACAGTAAATAACTAAAAAAAGCTATATCAAATAACAAACCTTTACGAAATCACAATACAGCAATATTTCATCTGCAGACATGGTAGAAAGATCTTGATCAGTTCTCATGCATGCACGGCATGTGTATTTGCTGTTATATAAATTAAATTTATTCATTTTTCGGAATTTATGTGACTATTTCTTGATTATTTGCAATGCAATCAAAATACCACAAAACACACACTACACACAGAAGCTGTTTTTTTTTATTTATTGCATGTCCATGGATACAAGTCCTTCAGTCGTATTCATTCACATGAAATATCTTGCTGACCGGACCAAAGTTGAAGTTCGGCACGCCCGTCTATTATAGCTTTTAGGGTAAAATCGGAGGCAAAAACGGGTTTACCCGAAGGCTAAATACGGGAGCCTATTACTAAGACTCTTCTGTCCTGATTCTGTCCGTCTATCCGTCCGTCTCTCTGTCTATCACCAGGTTTCTATCTCGGTATATTATAAATCTATGTTTTAAATGCACGCCATCCATTACTTGAACAAAATGTCAAATTTGACAATGACATACAGAAAAATTATTTTATTATGATTTTATTGTATGGTATTTGTGGTATTTGTACAATGTACAACAGAATTTGTAGCTTAGCTTTTGGAGCTATATCCTATAAGTAATTTATTAAATTTTGAACAAATTTTAAATAATATCGTATTTGAACAATGATCCTACCTCTGTTTACGTTAAACTCGTTAAAGTAGGCAAACTATCTGTTCATAGTTGACGATGGAGTCGTCTGCTGTCGTCGCTGAGAGTGTCTGCGTGAAGGCCGAGCCCTGTGAGGATGTGTATCGTATAAAAGAAGAGACCACGTTCGAGGGAGTGTCTGTGAAAGCTGAGCCTTTGGACGATGTGTGTGTAAAAGACGAGTCGGCCGGCGTGAGCGCGGCGGAGGCGCTGTACACCGATCACGTCAAGAAAAATGAGCTCATGCTCGGCCCCGTGCTGGTGGAGCGGCGCGGCGTGCGACCACCAACAGGTCAGTTCTGGGTTCTAACTAACCATGAAGCTGTAAAATCATTAGGCCACAGGAAATAGCAAATATGCATTAGAACAGGCAAATAGTATAGATAGTGTAGAAAGTTACTGTCATGGTAAATTTTGTAGTCACAGTAAATTTAATGCCATCTATCAACACAAGGTAAAAATGTTTATTTTTATTTTTATTTGTTTTCTTTATTTAACTTGACTCTTATGTTAGGATTTTACAATGTGAGTATAAAAACATACAATATAAAAACACTTACAAAAAATATATAAACATATTATAAAATACCTAACCTAGGGTGGCGCCAGCAGCAGAGCAAGGCCCAAGCTACCATATATAAACACATTATAAAATACCTAACCTAGGGTGCCGCCAGCAGCAGAGCAAGGCCCAAGCTACTGGTGGCCAGGGCTGCAGAGAGAGGAACCTGCAGACTATCTGCGCCGTATCCAAAATCACCGCCTTCTGCATCTGACCCTTGTTCCAACCACCTAGCGAAAGGCTCTCAAGATGTTGGTCAAGACTCTTCGCTATTAAACCGTTCACTGAAATGACTATCGGGACAATGATTGTTCAATCAACATCCCACATGGCGGTTATCTTGTGAGCCAAGTCGGTATTGTCTTGGGTAGTCCCATTCGTTTTTCATCAAGTTTTTAAATTAGTCCTATTCTGCTTTCATCACGCATTCTACATTGAAAGCCACCGACGATTGTGATGAATGTAGAATGAGTGACGAAAGCAGAATAGAACTAATTTAAGAACTTGACGAAAAACGAATGGGACGACTCAAGACGATACCGCCTAGGTACTTACTGGACTTGTCCTTCTCGGTCTTCACGAGATTCTCATCATTTTTATTTATTATTTTGATATGAATTTGACCCACGTTCTTTCACTGATATGTGTTAAAATTGTTAAATATCAAATGGTGTTGTGAACGCCGTCTAGCTGCGCACTAGGCCAAAGGTGTGGTGCCATCTATCCGAGAATGACTTTTTCTTGACTCCCGAGGCATGTTTTTTCCTTAGACTTTATTCATCTTATACAGAGTTACATATGTCTTTGGAACAGGGGATCCCAATGTGCGCTGCGGCACACTAGGGCATATAGTAAAGAGGGGTTAGTTGAACCTCTGTAGTCACAATTACTGATTATCATGGCTGTTGGTAAGGCTTCGACACGTCAAAGTAGAAAAAGAGTAATATATGTTCTAAACATGAATTGACACCATATGTAGTACTGAAAGATTCCTCACTATGCTATAAATAATATTACAATCGCATTAGTCTTAGAGGATATAACCAAACGGAGTAGCCATTGACAGGCATTCCCCTTTGTCGAAAATATGCAGCCAATGGTCATACACATTGTATGGACTGACGTTTATCTTGCAAGGCTATTTTTACGTTACATATGATCGATATTAAACTTTCGTGAGACCTATTTTAAACTGTTTGAACGACAACGGTTTCACTCAATTGAATTTTTAGTCGATATGGCAACATGTTGCGGGCCCTTCGGGGGTTCTTCTTCAGGCTCGAGTGCTCGCGGCGACTGCAACTCGTATATACATTTGACGTGCCCCTCCCCGCAAAACTCGGCAGACTGGTTTGTACAGAAATTGCAGACAAGGCGTCTCCGTTTGGTTATATGAGTTACATTACATCCTCCAAGGCATTAGTAGAGCCGAACTCACTTGTCTGAAGTCAATCGCCAAAATAAATAAAAAAGCGCGTAAATTTATTCAATGTTAGTATGTCTCGCAACAGTTTGAATTGGATGAGTAAATGTTGTTCTAGTCTGAGGGTGGTTTCAGCTTTCAACCTGGGGGCAGGAGTGAAGCAGTCATGTGAGACTGTCCCCGGGAGGCCCCTTCTGAGGGACTGCTGCGTGAGGCTGGAGCGTC
This sequence comes from Cydia fagiglandana, assembly GCF_963556715.1. Taxonomy (NCBI): domain Eukaryota; kingdom Metazoa; phylum Arthropoda; class Insecta; order Lepidoptera; family Tortricidae; genus Cydia; species Cydia fagiglandana. The sequence continues at coordinate 4,093,923 of NC_085957.1, forward strand.
TCGTTGTGGACACCCTGCACACTACTCGGAGCACAGACCGGGCCGGCCGGAGACAAGGTCGTGAAGCTGCTGTAGAGAGCGGATACAGGAGCACCACCGTTGGGAATGTTAGAAACTATCACGGTAAATGATTTATTAGTAGTGTGTTGTGTACTTTTTTCCTTAATTGGCTTTTACCTTAATATTTATTTGTGGTGCTAAGTAACCCTTCAGGAATACGTCATATTTGAATTGGTTATGGTTAGTGCCATATATTTATTTTATTTATTTTTTATTTTCTTTATTTAGGATTACCAACAGATAATACATCTTACATGCTCTTAAATCTATATAACAATCATGACTGATGCTTATCTAATTATAGGTAACCACAACTTATATAAGTGTCTTGTATATGTGAACAATATTGAACATGCGATAAAATTATAGGTTATAGGTAAATGAATTAGGTGATAGGTACCAGTACATTACATTAGCTAACATTACATATCTTGACAACTAGGGTGATGTTAAATTGTCTATAACAATTATTGACTACGTACATAAATATTTTCTATAAATATTTTATAAAGTATTATTAACACGTTTGAGAATCTGTGCCTAATTACTTTGGGATATCCAGTGAGCCAACATATTTCGTCACTTTCCTTTTAAACTGTTCAGGGCTATCGATAAATATGTCCACTCCCGCAGAGCCAGGGATATAATTGTATAATTTTGTCATTCTTAAAAGGGCAGAATTACGACCTAAATTTGTTTTTCCAAATGGAATGCTAAACAGGTTATACAAACCGGGACGAGGTAGCTTAGCAGGAGTAGTTATTTTAATTTTACTTAGCAATTCTGGATAATCTAGCCCCTTACTATTAGTCTATTTATAAAGGAACATTAAATCCAGCTCTTTTCTCCTGTTACTTAGTGAAATAAATCGAAAGAATTTTAGTCAATTACTGTATGATGTGAGTTTACGAGTTTTGAAAGAGTAATATCCTAAATGTGTTAAAAAGCGTCTCTGTACCTTCTCAATACTGTTCTTATGCACATAATAAGGCGTCCAAACCGGAGAGCGGTACTCAAGGTTACTTCTCACTAATGTATTATAGAGCAATACTTTAGTACGAGTGCATCTAAACTGCCCAATGTTTCTTATTAGAAATCCTAACATACGAGACGCTTTTTAATGATGTTTATGTAATGGGCATTGAAATTTCTAATCGGAAGATCAGCGCTGGAAGTCGCCAGCAACATGCTGAGATGGGACCATTTCGTGACACTTTATTTTTCACTATGTTTTTTCTATGTATGTCTGTTGTCTGTGTGTTTACGAATAAAAAACTATTCTATTCTATTCTAAATTTAACTTACTATCTATTGTTATTCCCAGGTCACGTATTGTATCTACCTTTTCGAGTTGTGTGCCTCCGATAGTGTAAGAAGTGGGTACAATAGTTTTATTGCGAGTAAAAGAGATGTAAAAGCATTTCTTGGCATTCAGCTTCATTTTATTCTGGGAGCACCAATTACTCAACCTATCCAAGTCGTCCTGAAGTAGAATACGATCACTAGAATTTTTAATAGGTCTGAAAATTTTAAGGTCATCAGCGTAGAGATAAGATTCGGAATTTTCACAACAACTAACTATGCTATTAATAAAAATTAAAAACAATAAAGGACCTAGGTGCGATCCCTGTGGGACACCTGATGTTGCAAAAAATTGCTTGGATTGCTCACCATTAATGGCTACATATAGCATGCGATTGTCCAGGTAGGACCTGAACCAGGACAACAGTGACCCAGAAACTCCATAATTTCTCAATTTACTTATCAAAATGGTATGATCAACTTTGTCATAAGCCTTACTGAAATCAGTATACACAGCATCTACTTGCACGCGATTATCTACATTCTTTTATATTAGATAAAATAGAAATAGGCCTATAATTTTTTTATGTCAGATTTCGAGCCATCCTTAAATATCGGAACAATTTTTGTCTCCTTCCATACTTGAGGAAATATGCCCGTTTCGAGAGACTTGTTAAATATGAATTTTAGCGGTTGTATCAGGCCTCCCGCACACCCGGAAATGAATATCGGCGGTATACAATCTGGACCAGGTTCCTTATTCAGATCTAGAGCTTTAATTTTTTTTAAGATCATGTTATCATCAAAAATAATTTTATGTAACGAATTGGTCAGCACCGTTTGTTCTTCTATGTGATTAGTGTTGTCAGAACGATCAACATCTGGTTCATAAATTGAAGAAAAGTTTCTCGCAAATAATTCACAAATACTTACTTTTGCAATCACAGGCCTGTTCGTTGTCAAGTTTCATGTTTCAAGTTTCATAATAGTAATTTAGCCTATATACGTCCCACTGCTGGGCACAGGCCTCCTCTCAAGCACGAGAGGGTTTAGGCTATAGTCCCCACGCTGGCCCAGTGCGGGTTGGGGACTTCACATACACCTTTGAATTTCTTCGCGGATGTATGCAGGTTTCCTCACGATGTTATCCTTCACCGAAAAGCTAGTGGTAAATATCAAATGATATTCCATACATAAGTTCCGAAAAACTCATTGGTACGAGCCAGGGTTTGAATGAACCCACGACCTCCGGATTGAAAGTCGGACGTCAGAACACTCGGCCACCACCGCTATATATAGATAGATATATATATAAATATTATATTATATGGACATGGACATGGACATTATATGGACATTCTTATACAGATTGACTAAGTATATATATAAAGAAACTCAGTCGGATATATATATATCCGACTGAGTTTTTCGGAACTACGGAATATCATTTGATGTTTACCATTCGCTTTTCTGTGAAGGAATACATCGTGAGGAAATCGGACTAATCCCAATAACGGCCTAGTTTGCCCTCTAGGTTGGAAGGTAAGATGGCAGTCGGTTTCGTAAAACTAGTGCCCACGCCTATTCCTGGGATAAGTTGTCAAGCAGACCCCAGGCTCCCATGAGCCGTGGCAAAATGCCGGGACAACGCGAGGAAGAAGAGATATATATCCCATCAAAAACATAGGGGTGAAATGAGAGCCAAGTTCAAAATTAAGAATATGAGTTGTTGTTGACTACGCCGCACAGATTATATAATAGTTGACGCCGGCAAAAGAATTGAGATATATACGGGTGCCAGGTTCTAGTTCACTTTGGATGTAATTAAAGTTTAGGATCTATATGATATTTGTCTGTTATTTTTCTGAAATTTAGGTTGTTAGTATAAATCAAGCCACGACAAATGAGTGTTTAATATATTATCTGAAAAACGTGATACAAATTGAATCTAGTAAAATAATTTTGATTGCAGGGCAAACTCCTCGGATGAAACCAAGTGGAATATACCAATGTACCCACTGTGAATATACAACAGCTACACAAATATGGTTCACCAGGCATTTGAGAAAACATACTAATGAGAAACCATACAAGTGTGAACACTGTAGTTATGCTAGCAGCCATAGAGGAAATTTGCAAGTTCATGTAAGAAAACACACTGGCGACAAACCTTACAAATGCGGGCACTGTAGTTATACTAGCAGCGATAGAGGTAATTTGAAGGTTCATGTAAGAAAACACACTGGCGACAAGCCTTACAAGTGTGACCAGTGTAGTTATGCTAGCAGCGATAGAAGTGGTTTGAAGGTTCATGTAAAAAAACACACTGGTGAAAAACCTTACAAATGCAGTCAGTGTAGTTATGCATGTGCAAATAAAATAATATTGAATGTTCATGTAAGAACACACACTGGCGACAAGCCTTACAAATGCCACGATTGTAATTTTGCTAGCAGCCGGAAAAGTGATTTGAAAGTTCATGTAAGAACACACACTGGCGACAAGCCTTACAAATGTGAACACTGTAGTTATGCTAGCAGTTATAAAAGTTGTTTGAAGATTCATCTAAGAAGACACACTGGTGAAAAACCTTACAAATGTGAACACTGTAGTTATGCTAGCAGTTATAAAAGTTGTTTGAAGATTCATCTAAGAAAACACTCTGGTGAAAAACCTTACAAATGCACACAGTGTAGTTTTGCTAGCAGCAATATAACTCATTTGAAGGGTCATGTAAAAAGACACACTGGTGAAAAACCTTACAAATGCACACAGTGTAGTTTTGCTAGCAGCAATATAACTCATTTGAAGGGTCATGTAAAAAGACACACTGGTGAAAAACCTTACAAATGTGAACACTGTGGTTATGCTAGCAGTTATAAAAGTTGTTTGAAGATTCATCTAAGAAAACACTCTGGTGAAAAACCTTACAAATGCACACAGTGTAGTTTTGCTAGCAGCCATATAACTCATTTGAAGGCTCATCTAAAAACACACTCTGGTGAAAACCCTTACAAATGTGAGCAGAGTAGTTATGCTAGTATCGAGAAAGGAAAATTGAATGGTCATGTAAGAACACACACCGGCGATATGCCTTACAAATGTGACCAGTGTAGTTATGCTGGCAGTACTAAAGGTTCTTTGAAGGTTCATCTAAGTAGAGTCCATGTAAAGAAACACACTGGCGACAAGCCTCACAAATGCCACCAGTGTAGTTATGCTAGCAGCAATAAAGGTAATTTGCAAGTTCATCTAAGAAAACACACTGGTGAAAAACCTTACAAATGCGAGCTATGTAGTTATTCTAGCAGCCATAAAAGTCATTTGAAGCTTCATCTAAAAAGACACGCTGACGACAAGCCTTACAAATGTGGACATTGTAGTTATGCTAGCAGTAGTAAATGTACTTTGAAGGTTCATCTAAGAAAACACAGCGACAAGCGTTACAAATGTGAACAATGTAGTTATGCTAGTAGTTGCAGTGATCAATTGCGAGTCCATGTAAGGCAACATACTGGAGAGAAGTCGTACAAATGTGGCCACTGCAGCTATGCTAGTGATGACAAAGATGCTGTACGAAAACATGAAATTATGCACGATGATGAAAAGCGTCACAAATGTAATTATGCTACCATTTATAAAATAAATTTACAGAACCATAAATGCACACATTCTGTTGAGATACTTCACAAGAGAGGCACATATCTGGAAGGGCAGCACAAAGGTGAGAAGACTATTTATTTATTTTAACTTTATTGCACAAAAGAAAACTTATCGTACATAAGGCGGACTTAATGCCAAAAGCATTCTCTACCAGTCAACCTTAGGCAAAGCAGAGAGACTATAGAAGGTATAATCGTATGTCTTGGCATCCTGCAGCTGTAAACTTATACCAAGTGTTTGTTTGAATAAAGAATATGTGCGATGTATATTTGATTTTGTTATTGTATAGATTTACATACCATCTCAATTATTTTGACAAGTATGAGCCAAGTCCGACTGCGGACAACAGAAAGTGATATAAACTCGTACAAAAATATCACCTTTTTGTCAATAGAGTTAAAGTATGGTGGAGCAGCGGCCAGCAGCAGGCGACCCTCGCTCGCCGCGCACGGCGACGCGCGTGACGCCGCGCACGACCACACTTACAGCGCCGCTCCACCAGGTTAGTGCCGCCGCTCCTCCAGGCTAGTGACGCCGCGCACGACTACACTTACGCCCGGCTACTGTCCGCGCCGGCGTCGGGGCCCAGCGCCGCTCCTCCAGGTTAGTGTCGCCGCTCCTCCAGGTTAGTGTCGCCGCTCCTCCAGGTTAGTGACGCCGCTCTTCCAGGCTAGTGACGCCGCGCACGACCACATTTACAGCGCCGCTCCACCAGGTTAGTGCCGCCGCTCCTCCAGGCTAGTGACGCCGCGCACGACCACATTTACGCGCAGCTACAGTTCACGCCGGCGCCGGGGCCCAGTGCCGGTCCTCCAGGTTAGTGTCGCCGCTCCTCCAGGCTAGTGACGCCGCGCACGATAAATTATCACCATATGTACTGTAAAACAACTTTACATTTCTTGTTTTCGAATTTCAATATTAAAATTTCAAAATCGTCTTTATTCAAGTATAACTAACAATACTTATATCATCTTAAGCAAATTAGCATAGCAATTTATGACTATCATTCGTTAAACTTATACAATTATTATAGGTACACAATACAAATCAAATTTAATAATAAGAATTTCAAAATAAGATCGTTATACATTAAAATAAAATAGTATAAAAAATACTAGACTAGAATTTTTCAGAACTAATTCTAATAGTAAAAAAAACGCAGTGTATTAATATACTGGTTGCAGTGCAGGTAGTCAAAACACTACTGGAAACGTGCAAGTACTAACAGGTAGTGTTGTTCTCAGGCCTCGAGAGCGGCCTCGACGTGTCGGAGGCGGAGACCAAGAGAAAGACAGACGAAGAAACGACCGCATCGTTATACACCGGATAGGTCTTTGACTTGATGCCATCACGATAATAGTAGAATAAGGTCTATCTTTAGAAAAACGCAGCCATAGTTACACTGACCTATTTATTATTACACTGTAGGTTTTGTAATGTTTTAGGAACGATCAAAGAATTTAATTTCCTCCCCATTTTCTACTTTGTCACAGTGACAATAGTATGAGGTCTCTAGCGACTTTCATATTGATTGTCACTGTGACAAGGTACGAAAGCGTCGGTAATTTAATTCTTTCACTGTTCCTTATCTACATACTACAAGTTGCCTCCAGAAACTCGCAAACTAAATTGACATGAGTTTGACAAATAAATATGAATGAATAGCAAAGAAAAAATAGTCACGGGTATATGTCGATAAATTGATATCGATAAATAAGATGCACTTACTACCCATGTGATAATTATAAAGGGGTCACAAACGATTTCGATTTGTATGAATATGACGAGAAAAGTGGTTGATTCGATTGTAAGATTGTGACGTTACCAATCAAATCAGGAGGTGCGGATGTGAAACTGACAAATTTAAATGTTAAGACGAAACAGGAGCTGAGTTTTAAGTATTTTAGGTAAATATACCCATCTCGCTAACGGAAGCGGCTCCTAAAACTAAGTGCGATAAGGACAAGGCGAAAAATCCTGCGTTTAAATCTCGAAAATCGAGGTTTCGTACTCGACTGTTTCCTCCTCCAAAACGTAACTAATCGTAACCAAATTTGGAAATCTAAATGATTATGAAATTATCTGCGCCGGACCGTTTTGCTTTTTTGGCTAATTGATATCAGTTTTGAATACTACGCCTCTCATTGTGGCATAGTCAATGAGGCCATTTTGGCCATTTATTAAAAGGTTCTAGCGCCTTAAAAAACAAAAATATCAAAAAAAGGAAAGCGGTCCGACACAGATATTGACAATTGAAAAAAATCATTGCTTTAGCATCAAAACCCACGGAGGAAACAGTCGTGTACGTTTGTATGGCGATATGAGCACTCCTGTTGGCTCTTAATATGCAGGTTTGGGGGCAAGTTGTTTATATCAAGAGCGCGCGGTTGTCGCCATAAACCTAAAATTGGTGATTTAATTTTATAAAATGTGACCGGTAGATGAGATTGATCGATAATTAAAGTTAGACCAAATAAAGTCTGCAGTGATTTTGGTAGCCCACGCAGTGCAACTGATTTTGACGTTTAAAATAATACTTGCACTGCGTGGGCTATTAAAATCGCTGCAGAAATTATTTGGTCTAACTGTATTTAAATTCTGACCGAACTGTCAACTTGAATGTCCAGTTTAGGGACTGGTCTTCTTTACAATCACCAATCACCGAGACGATTTAATTTTTACGTCCACACCACACAAAATAAATGAGAAATCTTATCTTATTTCCCCGTCTGGGTCGGCCTTATTTGTATTTTGAGCCAAAATCACTGTTTCTATGTTACAATTTGTTACTCTAAATGTAAGTTTTCCTAACAAATATAATAAAATATTTATTAAATTACCTACAATATGTTTATCCAATATCCTTGTATCTACTATAGTCTATACAATTGCACAATTTTCCAAATACCAAGTAACATTTGTAAAATAATTTAAATTACTTAAAGATTCATTTTAACTGACCGCGCAACAGTAGCGCCGCTATCGGTGAATTCTCGCGATATTCTCTAATTCAAACTTTTTTTGAAAATATCGATGTGAACAGCACTGGCCGAACTGTGGTATCATTTGTGCACATTGACCTGTCAATTTAGTTCGCGAGATTCTGGAGGCAACCTTAGGCTTACAGATGGCATATTGGTGGAAAATAATAAATAAATAAATATTATTATTATAGGGACATTCTTACACAAATTGACTAAGCCCCACGGTAAGCTCAAGAAAGCTTGTGTTGTGGGTACTCAGACAACGATATATATAATATACAAATACATAGAAAACATCCATGACTCAGGATTCTCAGGAACAAATATCTGTGCTCATCGCATAAATAAATGCCAAATACCTAAATAAAATAGTTAAGTATTGTGTTATTTGTTCTAAATTTATTTTACCTGCAGCCTATTGACTTTTTAATAAAACATTAAGTGAAATTTAGAACTGTTAAGTTTTACTCTTTATTTCTAGATGTAATATTATTTCTACGACTATTCGCCAGCAAACTGCAGTTTGGCAAAATATTGTATACCTAGTCTTAAGTGTATTTAAAAAAAAAACACGTTATGCACGTGTTTGTCCTTCCGAGTGAAATAAAACTATAACCCTAATAAATAGTATACATTTTATTTACTGACTTTATGTTCGTAGCAGTATGCCGGCTACATACGTAACGATAAATCGTTGCGATAAAACTGTGCAGTCCGACTGTGCAGATAAATCGAACCGTGTGTATGACAAATCGTTACGATAAATCGTTGATCGGTGGCAGTTGCAAATTATATCAGAAAAATCGTTGTCGAAGCGAACTGCACAGTTTTATCGTTGCGTGTGGATGCATGGCGATCGGTCATTTCGGCAGTACTTCACGTAGCTTGCTTGTGTGCGCACGTTCGTTCCTCAAGTAAATAATGAAAAATGTAATGAAAAATATAAAAATGAATCCATATTTCTCTTGGTCACGTCATCACGCGTGAACGGCTGGACCAATTTCGCTAATTCTTTTTGTCTTAAAGTTGGTCAAGCAAAAAATAAATAAATTTAAATTTAAACTGTTTATTTCAGTAAAATATGCACATCATATAATATCAAGCTTAACTACTAATCTTAACTTTAAAAGATTTTTTGAGTTAAGGAGTCTTATTTTAAATATTTATATATAATTAATATTTTTTATAGGTACATAATAGCATAATAGGTCATATAATTCGGTGATTTCGGTATACTGCCCTCTTATTTTAATTAGGTATTTTTTAATAATATTTCTTGCTTGTCTATTCGTCCGTCCTTCTATAAGTTTTAGTAATTCCTTTGAAAATCTATTCAAGATGCTCGGTAAGATGCAGTTCCACACTCTCTGCCTGTATACATTGTCATATATTGTTTGGTTATTGTCAGGAGAAGTTTCTTATGACAGAAAAAAAATAAGAAAGTTGCGCGGAACATTAGAAAATTTAAGAAAACTAAACTTCCATATTAACTTTGATGACATGGATAACATGTTTCTTGCGTGAGCTTCTGCGGAGAACTGACGACCGACGCCGATATCGGAGGCGTGTGGAGGCACTAGGAACGTTCGATTTATCGCACAGTCGGACTGCACAGTTTTATCGCAACGATTTATCGTTACGTATGTAGCCGGCAGTACTCCTTGCATGTGGTTTTCTTAAAAGCCTCCTCCAGACTATGCGCGTGAATCGCGGGCGAAGCCGCGAACGCAAGTGTGGCGTCGATTTCGCAGATTGTTCACGTCTTCGCGCCTTGTTCTCCGTTTTTTGTCGGTATTTCGGCCCGCGTCAAAGGAGACGCGAAGCGCGAACTTGCAAAGCCTCCTCCAGACTATGCGCGTGAATCGCGGGCGAAGCCGCGAACGCAAGTGTGGCGTCGATTTCGCAGATTGTTCACGTCTTCGCGCCTTGTTCTCCGTTTTTTGTCGGTATTTCGGCCCGCGTCAAAGGAGACGCGAAGCGCGAACTTGCAAGACTCCACATTACACACTATTTTGGCTCTTCTGTGGCCAGATAAATATTAATTATATTATGATTATATTACATTAAGCAGCTATATTTTACGGTTTCACAAGAAATCAAAATGGAAAAACAGCGAAATCACGTATGATGCCATAGATAACTAACAGTTAAACTCGATCAGCTGGTGCTTTTCCGCCATCTTGCCGCAAACCAAACTGCGAAATCGCCGTGAAGTGTGCGAGTGTGGAGTCATACATCAACTTCGCGATATGTTCGCTCCGCGACGTCGCGCCGCGATTCACGCACATAGTCTGGAGGCGGCTCAAGACTCCACATTACACACTATTATGGCTCTTCTGTGGCCAGATAAATATTAATTATATTATGATTATATTACATTAAGCAGCTATATTTTACGGTTTCACAAGAAATCAAAATGGAAAAACAGCTAAATCACGTATGATGCCATAGATAACTAACAGTTAAACTCGATCAGCTGATGCTTTTCCGCCATCTTGCCGCAAACCAAACTGCGAAATCGCCGTGAAGTGTGCGAGTGTGGAGTCATACGTCAACTTCGTGATATGTTCGCTCCGCGACGTCGCGGCGCGATTCACGCACATAGTCTGGAGGGGGCTTTAGAGTTTAGACCAAGAGAAGTCTGCAACGATTTTGATAGCACATGCAACGCAGTCACAGAATAAATAATAGAACTACGCAGTGCATTTAATAGAAGTTTGACGTTAAAAATAACACTTACACTGCGGGTGCTATCAAATTCGTTGCAGACTTGTCATGGTCTAAACTCTAACCTTGCACTGCGTCAGGGGTGCGAAGCTCCTGACTTCGGCCAAACTCGGCTCCGCTCGGCTCAGCATTGCTCCGAGCAATTATTAGGGTTGGCACCACTTGACTTCCTTTTGCGTGCACGACCACAGATAAGATAATCACTTGAATTTTGACAACCCTAAATAGCCGAATGGGATAGTGTCATGTATTAAAAAGGGATAGCATGATTCGACCCTGAACCGCTGTCAAACTTCGGTTTTGTAGGAAGCTTCCTTTCTGTACGGTAGTACTATTATTTATTCTGTGACTGCGTGTGCTTTCGAAATCGTGTTGCAGACATATCTCGGTCTGTCTATACACATACAGTTCAACACAAGCCCGCTCTACATACACTCGTACGCGAATCGCGGCGCGAAGCCGCGAACGCTAGTGTGGACTCGAGATCGCAGACCTGCGAAATCAAGTATAAGTATAGTAGGTATATATAAATAAACTTTCTCTTAAGCCCCCATTCGCACGAGAGCTTTTTCAACGCGCGTTAAAAAAGCGCTTGAATCTGTCCGCACTCTAAATTCGATTTAACGACCAAGGCTGTAAGTCGAAAATCTAACAACGCGTGATAAAAGCGCCATCGCTGTCGTGTGAATAAATACACATGTATCTATTTGTGTCATTCAAACGCTTTTTTAACGCGCGTTGTAAAAGCGCCCGTGGGAATTAAGCCCCCTCCAGACTATGCGCGTGAATCGCGGGCGAAGCCGCGAACGCGAGTGTGGAGTCGATTTCGCTGTCTGCGAAAATCGGCGCCATACTTGCGTTCACGGCTTCGCGCCGCGATTCGCGCACGAGTGTGGAGGAGGCTATAGGGCTAACTGTGCAGTCCGACTGTGCGATAAATCGAACGTTCCTAGTGCCTCCACACGCCTCCGATATCGGCGTCGATCGTCAGTTCTCCGCAGAAGCTCACGCAAGAAACATGTTATCCATGTCATCAAAGTTAATATGGAAGTTTAGTTTTCTTAAATTTTCTAATGTTCCGCGCAACTTTCTTATTTTTTTTCTGTCATAAGAAACTTCTCCTGACAATAACCAAACAATGTATACAGGCAGAGAGTGTGGAACTGCATCTTACCGAGCATCTTGAATAGATTTTCAAAGGAATTACTAAAACTTATAGAAGGACGGACGAATAGACAAGCAAGAAATATTATGAAAAGATACCTAATTAAAATAAGAGGGCAGTATACCGAAATCACCGAATTATATGACCTATTATGCTATTATGTACCTATAAAAAATATTAATTATGTATAAATATTTAAAATAAGACTCCTTAACTCAAAAAATCTTTTAAAGTTAAGATTAGTAGTTAAGCTTGATATTATATGATGTGCATATTTTACTGAAATAAACAGTTTAAATTTAAATTTATTTATTTTTTGCTTGACCAACTTTAAGACAAAAAGAATTAGCGAAATTGGTCCAGCCGTTCACGCGTGATGACGTGACCAAGAGAAATATGGATTCATTTTTAGGGTTCCGTACCCAAAAGGTAAAACGGGACCCTATTACTAAGACTTCGCTGTCCGTCCGTCCGTCCTTCCGTCCGTCCGTCCGTCCGTCTGTCACCAGGCTGTATCTCACGAACCGTGATAGCTAGACAGTTAAAATTTTCACAGATGATCTATTTCTGTTGCCGCTATAACAACAAATACTAAAAACAGGATTAAATAAAGATTTAAATGGGGCTCCCATACAACAAACGTGATTTTTGACCAAAGTTAAGCAACGTCGGGCGGGGTCAGTACTTGGATGGGTGACCGTTTTTTTTGCATTTTTTTTTTCATTATGCTACGGAACCCTTCGTGCGCGAGTCCGACTCGCACTTGCCCGGTTTTTATATTTTTCATTACATTTTTCATTATTTACTTGAGGAACGAACGTGCGCACACAAGCAAGCTACGTGAAGTACTGCCGAAATGACCGATCGCCATCCACACGTAACGATAAAACTGTGCAGTTCGCTTCGACAACGATTTTTCTGATATAATTTGCAACTGCCACCGATCAACGATTTATCGTACGATTTGTCATACACACGGTTCGATTTATCTGCACAGTCGGACTGTACAGTTTTATCGCAACGATTTATCGTTACGTATGTGGCCAGCATAAATGTCTCTTAAGCCTCCTCCACACTCGTGCGCGAATCGCGGCGCGAAGCCGCGATTCACGCGCATAGTCTGGAGGGGGCTTAATAACTAAATAAGTACTGTTTCACATTACATTAAAATGTATCGTTTCGGTAGCGACTCAAAGATAAGTACGATGTGTATCGAAAATTATGAATAGTACACTTTACCATAATGTGAATGCGCTATACTTAAATAAAGAGACGAATGCTAATAAATCAACGACAAATATCGGCACCAATCCCTTTCTGTTTCCTAGTAGATATGTAAAATAAAACGAATCATCAATAAAATCAATATCAAACATATTGTCATTTTATTTCCTATTTACTATATATTTCAGATACATTAAGAGTGCTATTACATTTCGGGGTTGAGCGAGTTTAGGTATTTTATGCGCTGCGGCAGGCCGTGCGAGCTCAGTATTCCGATCCCTTCTACCACACTCGCACTACAATGATGGATTAAACATTCTTGATCCTTCGCGAAGCATATTGAAATTAACCATAACAACACTAACTGTACTTAACTTATAAAGTCCTAAAACTGTTATTTGGTAAGTACGAAAATACTAAATGCAGTGCAAATGTACATAGGGGCTGTTCATAAATTACGTCATCTATTTTTGACCCCCCCATCCCTCAAATCATCCAAAAATCATGCTTCGGATGACTCTGTTTCCTCCTACGTCATGCTACCATCATCCGATGTCCAGACCCCCCCTCCTCCCATTTGAAACGACGTAATTTATGAATAGCCCCATACTCGTACTTATGAACGTATATTACTCGAAAGAAATTATAGGTACTCGCTTATTTACAAGAAACAAGTTACAAGAAACTGAAGATACACAGGGTCTGATGATGGAGCTGGAAGGTGGCCACGGGTACCAGTCTCTCATGTAACTAAACAATTTCGTGTTTGGGCTCGTTTGATTCGTCTCAACAAGATCTTTGACACAAGACAGTACTCAGGGTCTGATGATGGAGCTGGAAGGTGGTCACCATTACCAATCAACCATACAACTAAACCACATCGTGTTTACTTCCAGCTCCATCATCAGACCCTGAGTACTATCTTGTGTCAAAGATCTTGTTAAGACGAATAAAACGAGCCTAAACACGAAGTGGTTTAGTTGCATGGTTGATTGGTACCGGTGACCACCTTCCAGCTCCATCATCAGACCCTGAGTACTATCTTGTGTCAAAGATCTTGTTGAGACGAATCAAACGAGCCCAAACACGAAATGGTTTAGTTGCATGGTTGATTAGTACCGGTGACCACATTCCGGCTCCATCATCAGACCCTGAGTACTATCTTGTGTCAAAGATCTTGTTGAGACGAATAAAACGAGCCTAAACACGAAGTGGTTTAGTTGCATGGTTGATTGGTACTGGTGACCACCTTCCAGCTCCATCATCAGACCCTGAGTACTATCTTAAGTCAAAGATCTTGTTGAGCCGAATCAAACGAGCCCAAACACGAAGTGTTTTAGTTGCATGGTTGATTGGTTCCGGTGACCACCTTCCGGCTCCATCATCAGACCCTGAGTACTATTTTGTGTCAAAAATCTTGTTAAGACGAATCAAACGAGCCCAAACACGAAGTAGTTTAGTTGCATGGTTGATTGGTACCGGTGACCACCTTCCGGCTCCATCATCAGACCCTGAGTACTATCTTGTGTCAAAGATCTTGTTGAGACGAATAAAACGAGCCTAAACACGAAGTGGTTTAGTTGCATGGTTGACTGGTACTGGTGACCACTTTCCGGCTCAATCATCAGACCCTGAGTACTATCTTAAGTCAAAGATCTTGTTGAGCCGAATCAAACGTGCCCAAACACGAAGTGGTTTAGTTGCATGGTTGATTGGTACCGGTGACCACCTTCCGGCTCCATCATCAGACCCTGAGTACTATCTTGTGTCAAAGATCTTGTTGAGATGAATAAAACGAGCCTAAACACAAAGTGGTTTAGTTGCATGGTTGATTGGTACCGGTGACCACCTTCCGGCTCCATCATCAGACCCTGAGTACTATCTTGAGTCAAATAAATACATATAGAATGTCAGGTCGTTTCAAATATTTTTAATCCTGTCCGGTAGTTTATTAAACTGTACCATTATAAATTATAATACTATAAAAACAGTGCTAGGATCAAAGTCTCTCGTTGCGGTTTACACGCACACAGCATAGCGTTTTACACGGCGCCCGCCGCACACAATGATAAAAAACCTCGTCGTCGCCGTTGAAAATGTGCGGAGCCGACCGACACACGTCCTACCTGTACAAGCTCTGCCGCGGCACTGAGCTGCAGTGTTGCCAGGGCTCTGGAGTCCTAAGTTACGTTTCGTTTCCCTAAAAGTCACGTTTTTGCTGCTTAAGTCACATTTTTATATTATTGTATTGTATGGGTAGGTATAGCTGGTCAAGCAAATCTTGTCAGTACAAAAAGCCGCGAAATTCATATTTTCTATGAGACGATATCTCTTTGCGCCTACATTTTTCAAATTTGACGCCTTTTTCTACTGACAAGATCTGCTTGACCAACTTTAAATCGATTTTCAGATTCAGAAATAATATATTTCACAAAAAATCTACTAACTTTATATGATTTTTAGTGTTCCGTACAAAACTTTGTTTACGGAACACTTATGGGATCACTTCGGTCTTGCAAATCAGTTAAATACGTTTTTCTCAGAGACCGTTTGACATAGATACCTAAAATTTGGAACAGTTATAGCAATTACCACCACTCATATTGTAAATAAGTCAAAACTGCTTATTTCTTATTAAAGGGGGAAATTTAGGGGGTTGAGAGGGGTTAGGCTGAAACTTTTTTCATTTGTAAGAATCGTGTGGGGTACCATTAGAAAGCTTGCAAAAAATTGAGTCGATGGACTGATTTTGACTTCATTTTAGACTGCAATAGTTACGTCAAAAAATGCATTTTAAGTTGCAAGTTTTCATACAAAAATTTTCACCTCTGTCCTGGCGATTTTCGCGAAAACTATAGCTAACAGGCAGCTGACCAGTCAATACCCAACTTAAAGAAGCATGGAGACGGCGGGAAAATTATCAGCTTAACTTTATCTTTATTAGTTTTTCAACTGCAGCTTGACCTTTGGTTGCTTAGGGCTAGCTAACTGATGCTTACACTGGTCAATTCATATTAGGCGAGAAACATCCTTAGTTAAAACTTTGGCATTGAAATTTATGACTTATGTCTTTGACACAAAGTTTAATTCTGCTTGCTTATTTTTGTGGGATATTTAATTTTATCTCAATAGCCTACTATAAGTATGAGAGAGATCTACAAAATACGACCTTATTATATTGCAAATAAGTTTCAATTTCGAACGGGCTTTCCAACCAATGGACTAAGCATTTCAAAAATCTGAAAAATTCAAATTAAGAATTCCGTTCTTGACTGTCGTTGTGTTTTTTTTTTCACAATAGGACACATAGAGTTAGTAAGGCGTATAGAGATAATAAAGTCATTTAATATTTATGAACAGCTTTAGCCTCATGTATAGATTTTATTGAGAGTATCTGATTCGTCGAAACAATATACACAGTATTCCTTTTCATTAAGTACCATTACATTTCTGTATTAATTGTATAATTATAATATCTATTAATTATATTCAGTACTTATGTATATTTTTGAACGGATCGGTGAGCAACAAGATTCAGGGCTATAACCGCGAAAATAGAAGTTCGCAAATTGCGAGCATTTTTCTCTGTCACTCTAATTACGCCTTCATTGGATTAAAAGAGAAAGATCCCCGCAAATTGCGAATTTCGGTTTTCGCGGTAGCCCCTCAGTCCTGTTACGAGAAAATAATTCTGGAAGACATTAATACTCGTAGTATATGACAGTTAAATATCACAGTTTTTAGAAACAAAGGTAAAACTGACGAAATATTTAAAGTAAGCCGATCTTGTTCTTTAGCAGTTCTAAATAATATTAAAGTCTATATATATGGCATAGAACTAGAAACAAAATCAAATAAAAAATAATAATGAGTTCTAAATTCAAAATGAAGGAGTATACATTTAAGGTATTATAGGCCAAGCGCGCACCACGATATTAATTTTTGCGACACGATTTTAGAATCGCGCTGTAATATATCGCCATTATATCGCAGAAAATTCACTGCGCGCACTGCGATGAAAAAGTCGACGATTTGTTCATTCTCAACATGGATTTCGTACCAGTCGCTTGTCATGAAACGTGTCTTTAATATGCGATTGCTGTATTTTAACATTTATAACACAAAGGTGATCCCCGTCTATTTCCATAATTAAATGGTCAACATCTAGCGTCTCATTTTGAGACTCCATTGGAGATGCAGGTGCCGAGATGTTGGGGTTTGGAGAGCGAAATG
This sequence comes from Cydia fagiglandana, assembly GCF_963556715.1. Lineage (NCBI taxonomy): Eukaryota > Metazoa > Arthropoda > Insecta > Lepidoptera > Tortricidae > Cydia > Cydia fagiglandana. The sequence goes on from NC_085957.1 coordinate 4,111,281, forward strand.
CCGACTGAGGTCCGGCCGGGGTGCGATTTTATTATCATAGTGCGCGCGGGGCCATACAACTCCGCATTCTGCAATCACTTTGCGACAATCGCGGAAAAATGTGACAAATCACAATTTTAAAATCGCTGCGATTTTTTTGTCGCATATGCGCGCACTAACATATATACACATACGTTGCATCTCTGCGACAAAATTATCGCAGGACAAAAAATCGTGGTGCGCGCTTGGCCTTACTCTAAATTATTATAATACATCAAGCATTCGCGAGATGCTCGACTTCGGTATTCAAACACAAAGCAATAGTACAAGAATCTAACTAAATGCAAAGGCCGAAGGAGCGATTCGAAGATCCGAAGCGTCCGACAGACGCGCGCCTCCCGTAACTTTTCCAAGTATTTTTAAGTACAAGTGTCTAAGTCGCAAGATCCAAAGGCTGAAGTCGCATTGGGCCGAAAGCCCGAAGCATCCAGGAGGTCAGTTCTAAACACAGGTAATTAATACAAGTGTCTAAATGCGAAGGCCGGAGGCCGAGCTCCGCGTAGGGCCGAAGGCCTGAAGCCTGCAAGATGTCAGTGGTTAAACACAGAACTGACAGCTTGGACGCTTCGGGCCTTCGGCCCTACGCGGAGCTCGGCCTTCGGCCTTCGCATTTAGATACTTATACTATTGTTCTGTGTTTAAGTACTAACATCCTGGACGCTTCGGGCCTTCGGCCCTACGCGGAGCTCGGCCTTCGGCTTTCGCATTTAGACACTTGTACTATTGTTCTGTGTTAAAGCACTGACATCCTGGACGCTTCGGGCCTTCGCGCTACGCGGAGGTCGGCCTTTGGCCTTCATATTTAGACACTTGTACTATTGCTCTGTGCTAAAGCGATGACATTTTGCTAAAGCTCGGCCTTCGGCCTTCGCACTTAGACACTTTGTACTATTGTTCTGTGTGTGTAGTTGAATACGGTATCCTAAAAACAGGCAAACAACCCCTGTAAAATGTAACGATGCGAGCGGCACGGCTACCATCAGTTTGGCATTGACATAAACGCTACCGTGGGCGTGAACGTAATTTACTTTCTATGCATCTCGCTCGTACTGATATATTAGTGCGAAAGAGATATACCTATAGGAAGTAAATTACGTTCACGATATCGTTTATGTCAATGCCAAACTGATGGTAGCCGTACGGAACACTAAATGCCTCGAGCTATCTCGGACTTGGCCAAATTATTCTTTTTGAAACACACATTTTCATACTTAATGCTATTTGTGATCGATTTCATGAATTTTAAGGCGTATCCAGACTAGTAAATTTTTCGCCAATCTGTTTAAATTGCCCGATCGAATCAGGACGTGCGGACGCAAACGCCAATTTGGCTCGCCGAATTAAATCGCCGATTATGACCGATATTACCGATAAAACGGAGTACGGGCGCAAGAATACCAATTTGTGACGCCAGTATTTTCTTTTTGGGGCATTTTTTCAATTTAGGGGTACTAATATAATATCACCATAAATCTATTGATATTTTTGTTCCTGAAAATAATCAATTCTACCAGCAAAATTTGCACTTGATTACTTTGCCTCACATGTGGATAAAATGCAACTTTCTTATCAGTTTTTGAACAATCACGAGAGCCTTTAAGCGGTATCCAGACGGGATGAACAAATCGACTGATTTGATCAGAAATAAAATTGGCGTCAATCTCCGATTTAAGGCGTATTCAGATTAGTCAAATTTACGCCAATCAGATTAAACTGCCCGATCGAATCAGAGGCCGCCAGAGGCGTATAGATAATTACTAGGTATACTATCAAACTAAATAACACCGTCATGTCAAGGTAACAAGTCTCATTTTGCCACGACTATTATAATAAACTTGATGGTGGATGTAACGTCAAAGTGCCAGTGCAAGTGTCAACTTGGGTACGTTCACTGCGTTCCTAAATAATACGAATTGCAGAATTAAACTTGTCCAAAATTCGACTAGCTTAAAAAGTCACAAAAATTGCCTCATGATCGAAAGTCACGCACATGTCACACGAGAAGGCCAAAATTCACGAAAAATGTGACTTTTGTGACCATCTGGCAACACTGCTGAGCTGGCGAGCGCGCGTCATCGGTAATATAGAGTAGTTTTCAAAAAATTGCCAAAAAATTATAGTAGAATTTCATAAACACTAATGTATACCAACAGTATAAGCAAACGTTGCAGATTACTTGAGTATGAAAATGACTTCGATATTAAGTAGATTTTCGTAGAAATTGACACTTGTTTCGGAGAGAAAATTGAGTTCGTTTTACTTTGATTTTCTCTTTCTCAAAGGTATGTAGGAAAAATATCGTTTGATATGCCTAAAGTACAGGGTATTAGTAATACAAAATAGCCAGGTTTAGCAGAGTAAACTTCTCAACATTTCCAAATAAGAGCTTGCCGTTCAGTGCTTCACGGGGTTTTTCGGAAACGACCATCAGAAAAAAATTCATTACTAATTTAATAAGTCCTTTTTCTAATATTTACAACGATATTTAAAAAGATAAGAAGACGCTTTTACTGGAACAAGTACTCATTGTTTCTAATAATGAGCACAAAGTCCTGAATTTCGTCGACTAGTATCATCAATTTTGCATTATTTCGACTTTTCTTGTAAGAGCGCTCTTAACAAAAACTGATAAGTAGTAGTAGTAGTAGTAGTAAAATACTTTATTGTACAAAAAGAAACATAAAACATGAAAGAACACACATCATTAGTACTAATGATGTGTGTTCTTTCATGTTCGCCTTTGTACAAAGGCGAACTTATCCCTTTCAGGATAAGGTCAGTGCATGGAAAAGTATGCATGCCCTGGCACAATCGTTGGCGTTGGTGCCTAACAATAAAAAAATAAAGAGTATAATAAAGAGTAAAGTTTAAAATCTTTTAGAAAACGAATAATTTTAATTAAAATTAAGAATTACGAGCGAAAGAGCGAATCACTGAGATACTACACAAGTAGCTGCTGTTGTGCTGTTACAGGACTCAAGACGTATGTAAGTTTTTGTTACAAGTGTACCAATCTACACTGGTAATTTACAATATTTTTATAAAACGCTTGTTCGATTATGAGTTAAAAACTATTAAACTCCCATATTTTCGTCTATGGTTGAGCTACAGGCACTTGTACCTGTAACCTGACTATGCGCGTGAATCGCGGGCGAAGCCGCGAACGCAAGTGTGGCGTCGATTTCGCAGATTGTTCACGCCTTCGCGCCTTGTTCTCCGTTTTTTGTCGGTATTTCGGCCCGCGTCAAAGGAGACGCGAAGCGCGAACTTGCAAGACTCCACATTACACAATATTTTGGCTCCTCTGTGGCAAGATAACAATGAATTATATTATGATTATATTATATTAAGCAGCTATATTTTACGGTTTTACAATAAAACAAAATGGAAAAACAGCTAAATCACATATGATGCCATAGATAACTAACAGTTAAACTCGATCAGCTGATGCTTTTCCGCCATATTGCCGCAAACCAAACTGCGAAATCGCCGTGAAGTGTGCGAGTGTGGAGTCATACGTCAACTTCGCGATATGTTCGCTCCGCGACGTCGCGCCGCGATTCACGCACATAGTCTGGAGGGGGCTTAAAACGCAAACTGTAAAAAACGGAGCAAGTGTTGCCAGTAAACGCCTGTAAACTTGTAACTTTATAAAACTGGGCCCTGATGGCCAAGTTGCCAATGCACGTAATAAATTAAAAAACTCGAGATGTCAAATTTGACAACGACAAATGACAACAAAAAAATCGAATGAATGTTATTGTAGCGTGCGGCCTGCGTAAGCTGTTGAATACTTATAGTGTTGAATAAATTTTGGATGGATTTGTAACAATATCCTCTTCGAACAAAGGTCCTACATTTACTTTACGTTTACGTTAAAAACGAAGTGTTAATAGTTACTATATTATTATACTCTTTGGCTAAGTAATAGTTGACGATGGAGTCGTCTGCTGTCGTCGCTGAGAGTGTCTGCGTGAAGGCTGAGCCCTGTGAGGATGTGTGTGAAAAAGCAGAGACCACGTTCGAGGGAGTGTGTGTGAAAGCTGAGCCTTTGGACGATGTGTATGTAAAAGACGAGTCGGCCGGCGTGAGCGCGGCGGCGGCGCTGTACACCGATCACGTCAAGAAAGATGAGCTCGTGCTCGGCCCCGTGCTGGTGGAGCGGCGCGGCGTGCGACCACCAACAGGTCAGTTCTGGGTTCTAACTAACCATGAAGCTGTAAAATCATTAGGCCACAGGAAATAGCAAATATGCATTAGAACAGGCAAATAGTATAGATAGTGTAGAAAGTTACTGTCATGGTAAATTTTGTAGTCATAGTAAATTTAATGCCATTTATGGTAAAAATGTTTATTTTTATTTTTATTTGTTTTCTTTATTTAACTTGACTCTTATGTTAGGATTTTACAATGTGAGTATAAACATACAATATAAAAACACTTACAAAAAATATATAAACACATTATAAAATACCTAACCTAGGGTGCCGCCAGCAGCAGAGCAAGGCCCAAGCTACTGGTGGTCAGGGCTGCAGAGAGAGGAACCTGCAGACTATCTGCGCCGTATCCAAAATCACCGCCTTCTGCATCTGACCCTTGATCCAACCACCTAGCGAAAGGCTCTCAAGGTGTTGGTCGAGACTCTTTGCTATTAGACCGTTCACTGAAATGACTATCGGGACAATGATTGTTCAATCAACATCCCACATGGCGGTTATCTTGTGAGCCAAGTCGGTATTGTCTTGGGTAGTCCCATTCGTTTTTCATCAAGTTTTTAAATTAGTCCTATTCTGCTTTCATCACGCATTCTACATTGAAAGCCACCGATGATTGTGACAAATGTAGAATGAGTGACGAAAGCAGAATAGGACTAATTTAAGAACTTGACGAATAACGAATGGGACGACCCAAGACGATACCGCCAAGTCTAGGTACTTACTGGACTTGTCCTTCTCGGTCTTCATGAGATTTTCATCATTTTTATTTATTATTGTGATATGATTTTGACCCATGTTCTTTCACTGATATGTGTTAAAATTGTTAAATAGCAAATGGTGTCGTGAACGCCGTCTAGCTGCGCATAGGCCAAAGGTGTGGTGCCATCTATCCGAGAATGACTTTTTCTTGACTCCCGAGGCATATTTTTTCCTTAGACTTTATTCATCTTATACAGAGTTACATATGTCTTTGGAACAGGGGATCCCAATGTGGACTGCAGCGCCCGATGTGTTGAAACATCAAAGTAATAGTTATTTGTTTCACTCGGGGGCAAAGTTGTTGTTTAACCGCTCGTGCTAATATTGATACCCGAGCAAGCGAAAGATTCCAAAATTCCGAAAAATGGAATCTTGAGCGTCGCGAGGGTTTCAAAGCACGAGGGTTAAACAAAATTTGCCCCCGAGTGAAACACAAAATTTTTCACCACACCAACCCGAAGCAAATATTAAATGTAAAATATCAAACAAAATCAAACCAAATCAAATCCAAATGAATGTTATTAAATATTTATCATCCAAAATCATCATTAAAAGTCATGTCTACCAGCAAACATAAGAAGCCAACTCAAAATTTGCATTTGATTACTTTGCCTCACACTCACATGTGGATAAAATGCAACTTTGCTATTCGTTTTTGAAGTGCAAAGTAATTCTTTCCGAGCTGGTGTGGTGAAATAGTTATTTGTACAACAAGAGATCAAAGTTTGATATTTCTTCGAGTGCTCATTTTGAGTCCCGTGCAAGCGAAAGATTCCATAATAATTTAGAATCTTGAGCGTAGTAAGGAATTCAAAAGCGCACGAGATGTAAATAACTTTGATCTCGTGTAGTACACAAAATTTTTCACCCTAAGCAGTGAGAACATACCTAGAGGGACAGAGATAATAGAACCCAAGTATATCGAACTTGTATTAGACCCCGCATGTTGAAATGACATTTGACTATAAAGGTCACTTGAATGACATTTTGTCTCACTCAGCAAAATCGCATTTTGCTCACTTGTTTTTAAGAAGCAAAGTACCCTTGTTCAAGCTGCTGAGGTGAAAAATAAATATATAAATAAATTATATTGTGTAAAATGAACAATTGTTGTTTTAATCTGAGGGTGGTTTCAGCTTTCAATCTGGGGACAGAAGTGAAGCAGTCATGTGAGACTGTCCCCGGGGGGCCCCTTCTGAGGGACTGCAGTGTGAGGCTGGAGCGTCTCGTTGTGGACACCCTGCGCACTACTCGGAGCACAGACCGGGCCGGCCGGAGACAAGGTAGTAAAGCTGCTGAAATGATTTATTAGTAGTGTGCTTTTGTACTCTTTTCCCTAATTGATGTTTTGAATATTAAAGATAAAGATAAAAAATAGTTTATTCAAGTAGGCCTAGCGGTAAGAGCGTGCAACTTGCAATCCAGACCAGGGGTGCGACACTCCTGACTTCGATCAAACTCGGCTCCGCTCGGCTCAGCATTGCTCCGAGCAATTATTAGGGTTGGCACCACTTGACTTCCTTTTGCGTGCACGACCACAGATAAGATAATCACTTGATTTTTGACAACCCTAAATAGCCGAAAGGGAAAGTACCATATATTAGAAAGGGACAGCATGATTCGACCCTGAACCGCTGTCAAACTTCGTTTTTGCAGGAAGTTTCCTTTCTGTACGGTAGTACTATTATTTATTCTGTGTCCAGACATCGCAGATTCAAACCCCAACTCGTACCAATGAGTTTTTCGGAACTTATGTACGAAATATTATTTAATGTTTACCAGTAGTAGCGCAGTAGTTTCGGTGAAGTAAAACATCGTGAGGAAACCGGTCTAATCCCAATAAGGGCCTCTGGGTTGGAAGGTCAGATGACAGTCGGTTTCGTACAACTAGTGTCCACGGCAATTCCTGGGATAAGTTGTCAAGCGGACCCCAGGCTCCCATGAGCCGTGGCAAAATGCCGGGACAACGCGAGGAAGAACAGATATATATACCATCAAAAACATAAGTGTGAAATGAGAGCCAAGTTCAAAATTAAGAATATGAGTTGTTGTTGTCTTTGCCAGCAAAAGAATTGAGATATATACGGGTGCCAGGTTCTAGATCACATGGGATGTAATTAAAGTTTAGGATCTGCCTCGACTAGTTTAATACGTACAGGCTGTATGATATTTGTCTGTTACTTTTCTGAAATTTAGTTTGTTAGTATAAATCAAGCCAAGACTAATGAGTGAATAATATATTATCTGAAAAACGTGATATATACTCGTATTTAATATAGTAAAATAAATAATTTTTGTTGCAGGGCAAACTCCTCGGATGAAACCAAGGGGTAGACCTGAAATATACCAATGTACCCACTGTGAATATACAACAGCTACACAAATATGGTTCACCAGGCATTTGAGAAAACATACTAATGAGAAACCATACAAGTGTGAACACTGTAGTTATGCTAGCAGCTATAGAGGTAATTTGAAGGTTCATATAAGAAAACACACTGGCGAAAAACCTTACAAATGTGAGCTATGTAGTTATGCTAGCAGCCATAAAAGTCAGTTGAAGGCTCATCTAAAAATACACACTGGTGAAAAACCTTACAAATGTGCCCTGTGTAGTTATGCTAGCAGCACTAAAGGTAATTTGCAAGTTCATCTAAGAAAACACACTGGTGAAAAACCTTACAAATGTGAGCTATGTAGTTATGCTAGCAGCCATATAAGTTATTTGAAAGTTCATCTAAGAACACACACTGGCGACAAGCCTTACAAATGCGAGCACTGTAGTTATACTAGCAGCGATAGTGGTAATTTGAAGGTTCATGTAAGAAAACACACTGGCGTAAAACCTTACAAGTGCAAGTACTGTAGTTATGCATGTGTAAAAAAAGCAATATTGAATGTTCATGTAAGAACACACACTGGCGACAAGCCTTACAAATGCCACCAGTGTAGTTATGCTAGCAGTCATAAAAGTTGTTTGAAGGTTCATCTAAGAAAACACACTGGTGAAAAACCTTACAAATGTGAACTATGTAGTTATGCTAGCAGCCATAAAAGTCAATTGAAGCTTCATATAAAAAGACACACTGGCGACAAGCCTTACAAATGTGATCATTGTAGTTATGCTAGCAGTCTTAAAAAGTGTTTGAAGGCTCATCTAAAAAGACACATTGGCCAGAAGCCTCACAAATGCCACCAGTGTAGTTATGCTAGCAGCAATAAATCTAATTTGCAAGTTCATCTAAGAAAACACACTGGTGAAAAACCTTACAAATGTGAGCTATGTAGTTATGCTAGCAGCCATATAAGTCATTTGAAGGCTCATCTAAAAACACACACTGGTGAAAAACCTTACAAATGTGAGCAGTGTAGTTATGCTAGCATCCAGAAAGGTCAATTGAAAGTTCATCTAAGAACACACACTGGCGACAAGCCTTACAAATGCCACCAGTGTAGTTATGCTAGCAGTTATAAAAGTGATTTGAAGGTTCATCTAAAAAGACACACTGGTGAAAAACTTTACAAATGTGAGCAGTGTAGTTATGCTAGCATCCAGAAAGGTCAATTGAAAGTTCATCTAAAAACACACACTGATGAAAAACCTTACAAATGCCACCAGTGTAGTTATGCTAGCAGCCATAAAAGTCATTTGAAGGCTCATCTAAAAAGACACACTGGTGAAAAACTTTACAAATGTGAGCAGTGTAGTTTTGCTAGTACCCACAAAGGAAATTTGAATGCTCATGTAAGAACACACACTGGTCACAAGCCTTACAAATGTGAACAGTGTAGTTATGCTAGCCGTACTAAAGGTTCTTTGAAGGTTCATCTAAGTAGAATCCATTTAAAGAAACACACTGGAGAGAAACAATACAAATGTGGCCACTGCAGCTATGCTAGTGATGACAGAGATGTTGTACGAAAACATGAAATTATACACGATGATGAAAAGCATCACACTGGAGAGAAACAATACAAATGTGGTCACTGCAGCTATGCTAGTGATGACAAAGATGCTGTACGAAAACATGAAATTATACACGATGATGAAAAGCGTCACACTGGCGAAAAACAATACAAATGTGGTCACTGCAGCTATGCTAGTGATGACAAAGATGCTGTACGAAAACATGAAATTATACACGATGATGAAAAGCGTCACAAATGTGGCCAGTGTAATTATGCTACCATTTATAAAATAAATTTACAGAACCATAAATGCACACATCCTGTTGAGATACTTCACAAGAGACGCACAGATCTCGAAGGGCAGCACAAAGGTGAGAAGACTATTTATTTATTTTAACTTTATTGCACAAAAGAAAACTTATCGTACATAAGGCGGACTTAATGCCAAAAGCAATCTCTACCAGTCAACCTTAGGCAAAGCAGAGAGACTATAGAAGGTATAATCGTATGTCTTGGCATCCTGCAGCTGTAAACTTATACCAAGTGTTTGTTTGAATAAAGAATATGTACGATGTATATTTGATATTGTTATTGTATAGATTTACATACCATCTCAATTATTTTGACAAGTATGAGCCAAGTCCGACTGCGGACAACAGAAAGTGATATAAACTCATACAAAAATATCACCTTTTTGTGAATAGAGTTAAAGTATGGTGGAGCAGCGGCCAGCAGCAGGCGGCCCTCGCTCGCCGCGCACGGCGACGCGCGTGACGCCGCGCACGACCACACTTACAGCGCCGCTCCTCCAGGTTAGTGACGCTGCTCTTCCAGGCTAGTGACGCCGCGCACGACCACACTTACAGCGCCGCTCCTCCTGGTTAGTGACGCCGCTCTTCCAGGCTAGTGACGCCGCGCACGACCATACTTACGCGCGGCTACTGTCCGCGCCGGCGTCGGGGCCCAGCACCACTCCTCCAGGTTAGTGACGCCGCTCTTCCAGGCTAGTGACGCCGCGCACGACCATACTTACGCGCGGCTATTGTCCGCGCCGGCGTCGGGGCCCAGCGCCGCTCCTCCAGGTTAGTGACGCCGCTCTTCCAGGCTAGTGACGCCGCGCACGACCATACTTACGCCCGGCTACTGTCCGCGCCGGCGTCGGGGCCCAGCGCCGCTCCTCCAGGTTAGTGACGCCGCTCCTCCAGGCTAGTGACGCCGCGCACGACCATACTTACGCCCGGCTACTGTCCGCGCCGGCGTCGGGGCCCAGCGCCGCTCCTCCAGGTTAGTGATGCCGCTCCTCCAGGTTAGTGACGCCGCTCTTCCAGGCTAGTGACGCCGCGCACGACCACATTTACGCGCAGCTACAGTTCACGCCGGCGCCGGGGCCCAGTGCCGGTCCTCCAGGTTAGTGTCGCCGCTCCTCCAGGCTAGTGACGCCGCTCACGATAAATTATCACCATATGTACTGTAAAACAACTTTACATTTCTTGTTTTCGAATTTCAATATTAAAATTTCAAAATCGTCTTTATTCAAGTATAACTAACAATATATCATCTTAAGCAAATTAGCATAGCATTTTATGACTATCATTCTTTAAACTTATACAATTATTATAGGTACACAATACAAATCAAATTTAATAATAAGAATTTCAAAATAAGATCGTTATACATTAAAATAAAATAGTATAAAAAATACTAGACTAGAATCTTTCAGAAATAATTCTAATAGTCAAAAAAACGCAGTGTATTAATATACTGGTTGCAGTGCAGGTAGTCAAAACACTACTGGAAACGTGCAAGTACTAACAGGTAGTGTTGTTCTCAGGCCTCGAGAGCGGCCTCGACGTGTCGGAGGCGGAGACCAAGAGAAAGACAGACGAAGAAACGACCGCATCGTTATACACCGGATAGGTCTTGATGCCATCACGATAATAGTAGAATAAGGTCTATCTTTAGAAAAACGCAGCCATAGTTACACTGACCTATTTATTATTACACTGTAGGTTTTGTAATGTTTTAGGAACGATCAAAGAATTTAATTTCCTCCCCATTTTCTACATTGTCACAGTGACAATAGTATGAGGTCTCTAGCGACTTTCATATTGATTGTCACTGTGACAAGGTACGAAAGCGTCGGTAATTTAATTCTTTCACTGTTCCTTGTCTACATACTACAAGTTGCCTCCAGAAACTCGCGAACTAAATTGACATGAGTTTGACAAATAAAATGATACCAGGAATAGCAAAGAAAAAATAGTCACGGGTATATGTCGATAAATTGATATCGATAAATAAGATGCACTTACTACCCATGTGATAATTATAAAGGGGTCACAAACGATTTCGATTTGTATGAATATGACGAGAAAAGTGGTTGATTCGATTGTAAGATTGTGACGTTACCAATCAAATCAGGAGGTGCGGATGTGAAACTGACAAATTTAAATGTTAAGACGAAACAGGAGCTGAGTTTCAAGTATTTTAGGTAAATATACCCATCTCGCTAACGGAAGCGGCTCCTAAAACTAAGTGCGATAAGGACAAGGCGAAAAATCCTGCGTTTAAATCTCGAAAATCGAGGTTTCGTACTCGACTGTTTCCTCCTCCAAACCGTAACTAATCGTAACCAAATTTGGAAATCTAAATGATTATGAAATTATCTGCGCCGGACCGTTTTGCTTTTTTGGCTAATTGATATCCCACCAAAAACATAAATGTAAAAAAGGAGAGCCAAGTTCAATACAAAAATTATGCTTGGCTGTGGGGCTCGCCGCAAAAAGAATGGAGATCTAAATGAGTGCCACTGCCAAGTTCTATGCAAAATCCAAATATGTATTTATAGGAACAAAATAACATTATAAACAAGTATTAAACTCTATTTCTTTGCTTTATTGGATACCTATAACAATTGCTGTTATTTAAAAAAATGTGAGATCTTAAAGTAGGTTAGATTTGACTTGGCCAGTTTTCATTATATCAATCATTTTATATATATTGTAATTCTGATAAAACCTGGCCAAGCCAAATCTAACCTACTTTAAGATCTCACATTTTTTTAAATAACAGCAATTGTTATAGGTATCCAATAAAGCAAAGAAATAGAGTTTAATACTTGTTTATAATGTTATTTTGTTCCTATAAATACATATTTGGATTTTGCATAGAACTTGGCAGTGGCACTCATTTAGATCTCCATTCTTTTTGCGGCGAGCCCCACAGCCAAGCATAATTTTTGTATTGAACTTGGCTCTCCTTTTTTACATTTATGTTTTTGGTGGGATATCAATACTTTTTGTAAAGAAAACTAGGCAGGTATTGAGATTTAATGTTTTTTCTTGTGTTTCCGCTGTATGGTTTTTACTTCTGTTCTTTGTATAATTATGTGGTGCCGCGCGCCGCCGACGACACACCGTTGGCCGGTTGTTTAGAGCGTATTACAAGTTTTTTGTATGGGGACACCACTTATTTTTTGACTAAACTTTATTTTAATATAGCAAATATAATGATACATATATTGGGGTAGTTTCAAATATCTGCTTGTAACGGTTCCAACGCTACAATATTTTTTATTTTTTGTATGGGGACCCCCCCCCCCTATTTTTTAACTTTTTTTATTTTTAGATTTTTTCCTACGCTTACACACAATAACCGAGCTGGATTCCAAATTTCATCCTTCTAGGTCATCTGGAAGTAGGTTAGGTTTAGGTACTTATATGTCAGTCCCAATAAAAAATGTTTTTTTTGTATGGGGACCCCCCCTATTTTTAAACTTTATTTTATTTCTAGATTTTTTCCTACGCTTACACACAATAACCGAGCTGGATTCCAAATTTCATCCTTCTAGGTCATCTGGAAGTAGGTTAGATTTAGGTACTTATATGTCAGTCCCAATAAAAAATGGTTTTTTTGTATGGGGACCCCCCCTATTTTTAAACTTTATTTTATTTTTAGATTTTTTCCTACGGTTACATACAATAACCGAGCTGGATTCCAAATTTCATCCTTCTAGGTCATCTGGAAGTAGGTTAGGTTTAGGTACTTATATGTCAGTCCCAATAAAAAGTGTTTTTTTTGTATGGGGACCCCCCCTATTTTTTAACTTTATTTTATTTTTAGATTTTTTCCTACGGTTACACACAATAACCAAGCTGGATTCCAAATTTCATCCTTCTAGGTCATCTGGAAGTAGGTTAGGTTTAGGTACTATAAGTCATAAGTCAGTCTTAAAATTTACGACTTTTTGACCTTCATACCTTTATAACCGTTTGAGCTAGCTTCATGAAATTTGGGCTTCTAGATATCCTTATGGATATAATTAAACACACGTAGTTTTATGTGTTTACGTCAAAGATGTTTTGAGTTATAGAAGGGTCAAAAGTGGCACCAAGTGGTTCGTGTAATATTACACTCGGCGCTGGCTAGCCAGTTCCTTTGCTTGAACTTGGCTTGACACGCTGCCGCGTGTCTAGATCAGTTTTGAATACTACGCCTCTCATTGTGGCATAGTCAATGAGGCCATTTTGGCCATTTTTGAAAGGTTCTAGCGCCTTAAAAAACAAAAATATCAAAAAAAGGAAAACGATCCGACACAGATATTGACAATTGAAAAAAATCATTGCTTTAGCATCAAAACCCACGGAGGAAACAGTCGTGTACGTTTGTATGGCGATATGAGCACTCTTGTTGGCTCTTAATATGCAGGTTTGGGGGCAAGTTGTTTATATCAAGAGCGCGCGGTTGTCGCCATAAACCTAAAATTGGTGATTTAATTTTATACAATGTGGCCGGTAGATGAGATTGATCGATAATTAAAGTTAGACCAAATAAAGTCTGCAGTGATTTTGGTAGCCCACGCAGTGCAACTGATTTTGACGTTTAAAATAATACTTGCACTGCGTGGGCTATTAAAATCGCTGCAGACATTATTTGGTCTAACTGTATTTAAATTCTGACCGAACTGTCAACTTGAATGTCCAGTTTAGGGACTGGTCTTCTTTACAATCACCAATCACCGAGACGATTTAATTTTTACGTCCACACCACACAAAATAAATGAGAAATCTTATCTTATTTCCCCGTCTGGGTCGGCCTTATTTGTATTTTGAGCCAAAATCACTGTTTCTATGTTACAACTTGTTACTCTAAATGTAAGTTTTCCTAACAAATATAATAAAATATTTATTAAATTACCTACAATATGTTTATCCAATATCCTTGTATCTACTATAGTCTATACAATTGCACAATTTTCCAAATACCAAGTAACATTTGTAAAATAATTTAAATTACTTAAAGATTCATTTTAACTGACCGCGCAACAGTAGCGCCGCTATCGGTGAATTCTCGCGATATTCTCTAATTCAAACTTTTTTTGAAAATATCGATGTGAACAGCACTGGCCAAACTGTGGTATCATTTGTGCACATTGACCTGTCAATTTAGTTCGCGAGATTCTGGAGGCAACCTTAGGCTTACAGATGGCATATTGGTGGAAAATAATAAATAAATAAATATTATTATTATAGGGACATTCTTACACAAATTGACTAAGCCCCACGGTAAGCTCAAGAAAGCTTGTGTTGTGGGTACTCAGACAACGATATATATAATATACAAATACATAGAAAACATCCATGACTCAGGATTCTCAGGAACAAATATCTGTGCTCATCGCATAAATAAATGCCAAATACCTAAATAAAATAGTTAAGTATTGTGTTATTTGTTCTAAATTTATTTTACCTGTAGCCTATTGACTTGTTAATAAAACATTAAGTGAAATTTAGAACTGTTAAGTTTTACTCTTTATTTCTAGATGTAATATTATTTCTACGACTATTCGCCAACAAACTGCAGTTTGACAAAATATTGTATACCTAGTCTTAAGTGTATTTAAAAAAAACACGTTATGCACGTGTTTTTCCTTCCGAGTGAAATAAAACTATAACCCTAATAAATAGTATACATTTTATTTACTGACTTTATGTTCGTAGCAGTATGCCGGCTACATACGTAACGATAAATCGTTGCGATAAAACTGTGCAGTCCGACTGTGCAGATAAATCGAACCGTGTGTATGACAAATCGTTACGATAAATCGTTGATCGGTGGCAGTTGCAAATTATATCAGAAAAATCGTTGTCGAAGCGAACTGCACAGCTTTATCGTTGCGTGTGGATGCATGGCGATCGGTCATTTCGGCAGTACTTCACGTAGCTTGCTTGTGTGCGCACGTTCGTTCCTCAAGTAAATAATGAAAAATGTAATGAAAAATATAAAAATGAATCCATATTTCTCTTGGTCACGTCATCACGCGTGAACGGCTGGACCAATTTCGCTAATTCTTTTTGTCTTAAAGTTGGTCAAGCAAAAAATAAATAAATTTAAATTTAAACTGTTTATTTCAGTAAAATATGCACATCATATAATATCAAGCTTAACTACTAATCTTAACTTTAAAAGATTTTTTGAGTTAAGGAGTCTTATTTTAAATATTTATATATAATTAATATTTTTTATAGGTACATAATAGCATAATAGGTCATATAATTCGGTGATTTCGGTATACTGCCCTCTTATTTTAATTAGGTATTTTTTAATAATATTTCTTGCTGGACGAATAGACACGTCCGTCCTTCTATAAGTTTTAGTAATTCCTTTGAAAATCTATTCAAGATGCTCGGTAACGCTACGTCTTACGTAGGCGAACAACGCGCGAACGCGGCGCGGCGCCTGACATTCGCGCGCAAATCGCGCCGCACCGCGTTCGCAACGAGATCGCTTACGTAGGACACTTCTATGGGCATCAAAGGATTGATTTCGCCGCGCCGCGTTCGCGCGTTGTTCGCCTACGTAAGACGTAGCGTAAGATGCAGTTCCACACTCTCTGCCTGTATACATTGTCATATATTGTTTGGTTATTGTCAGGAGAAGTTTCTTATGACAGAAAAAAATAAGAAAGTTGCGCGGAACATTAGAAAATTTAAGAAAACTAAACTTCCATATTAACTTTGATGACATGGATAACATGTTTCTTGCGTGAGCTTCTGCGGAGAACTGACGACCGACGCCGATATCGGAGGCGTGTGGAGGCACTAGGAACGTTCGATTTATCGCACAGTCGGACTGCACAGTTTTATCGCAACGATTTATCGTTACGTATGTAGCCGGCAGTACTCCTTGCATGTGGTTTTCTTAGAGTTAGACCAAGAGAAGTCTGCAACGATTTTGATAGCACATGCAACGCAGTCACAGAATAAATAATAGAACTACGCAGTGCATTTAATAGAAGTTTAGCCCGCTCCACACTCGTGCGCGAATCGCGGCGCGAAGCCGCGAACGCGAGTCTGGAGTCGATTTCGCATATCAGCGAACTAGACTCCACACTCGCGTTCGCGGCTTCGCCCGCGATTCACGCGCATAGTCTGGAGGGCGCTTTAGAGTTAGACCAAGAGAAGTCTGCAACGATTTTGATAGCACATGCAACGCAGTCACAGAATAAATAATAGAACTACGCAGTGCATTTAATAGAAGTTTAGCCCGCTCCACACTCGTGCGCGAATCGCGGCGCGAAGCCGCGAACGCGAGTCTGGAGTCGATTTCGCATATCAGGGAACTAGACTCCACACTCGCGTTCGCGGCTTCGCCCGCGATTCACGCGCATAGTCTGGAGGGCGCTTTTGACGTTAAAAATAATACTTACACTGCGGGTGCTATCAAATTCGTTGCAGACTTGTCATGGTCTAACCTTGCACTGCGTGTGCTTTCGAAATCGTGTTGCAGACATATCTCGGTCTGTCTATACACATACAGTTCAACACAAGCCCGCTCTACATACACTCGTACGCGAATCGCGGCGCGAAGCCGCGAACGCTAGTGTGGACTCGAGATCGCAGACCTGCGAAATCAAGTATAAGTATAGTAGGTATATATAAATAAACTTTCTCTTAAGCCCCCATTCGCACGAGAGCTTTTTCAACGCGCGTTAAAAAAGCGCTTGAATCTGTCCGCACTCTAAATTCGATTTAACGACCAAGGCTGTAAGTCGAAAATCTAACAACGCGTGATAAAAAGCGCCATCGCTGTCGTGTGAATAAATACACATGTCGTTGCTTATCATGAACAGTGGTACAACTAAAAATGAAATGCTATTGCATTTATATAATATTCTATCTTTTACTGGTAAGATTTAAAGTCGAATGGCATTTCATTTTGTTTTGTGTCACTATTCATGATAAGCGTCGATGTATCTATTTGTGTCATTCAAACGCTTTTTTAACGCGCGTTGTAAAAGCGCCCGTGGGAATTAGGGCTAAATGTCTCTTAAGCCTCCTCCACACTCGTGCGCGAATCGCGGCGCGAACATAGACTTACAATATATAGAGACGGGGTCTCAGCGAACTGTCACTGTTGCCACTTTTGTTTAGTGTACGATTAACAGTTTAACACCACCTTGCTGTAGCCATGTCGATGAAGTCATATCGATAAACTATCGACATTTCTTACAATTTTAATTTTACTTCCTTCCTGTCACACTTACGTACGAATTTACAAGCGCGATAAAGACGCAACACGTCGAACGTGGCTCGCGGTAGGCCCTCAGATCACAATTTTATCGTCACGCCCCAGCAGTGAACCAAGGGAAAGTTCAGATATTTAATTAAAATACATAAAATACCTACTAAGATATGTGTTCCGCAATAATTGAAATATTTTATTATATTCTAATATATTTATTATTCATTAGCATTTCAATTATGTATATGTTTAACGAAGGTATTGAAGCTTCAATTAATAGCTATTTCGTTCCACTGTGTAGCGTTTATCGATATATAAAACGATTAAAATCGACTTTTCACATCCCTAAAGGAGCACACATACACGTTTATACGCACACATACACAGCCTGGATGCATCAAAAAAGGCAACACTTGATTTGAAGTTCACCTTGTTAACAGTATGGTTGTCCTTTTTTGACAAATGGCACTTTAAAAGAGCGAGGAGAGAGAAATGATACTAGTTGCTGCGCCGTCAAAGAGAACAGAAAAGGTAGGGGCCTTGGGCGCGAAGCCGCGAACGCGAGTGTGGCGTCGATTTTCGCAGACAGCGAAATCGACTCCACACTCGCGTTCGCGGCTTCGCCCGCGATTCACGCGCATAGTCTGGAGGGGGCTTTAAAATGGTAACACACTCGCACTGCACCGCGACCTTGGTGCGTCGCACAAAACACATATCTCTTATAACAAACAGATATCTCTTTCTCGCTCTCACTTATAGGTCGCGGTACGGTGCGATAGTGTGTTACTACTTTTATAGGAATCGCAATAAAGCGGTATCCAGACGAGACTGATCAAATGGGTCGATTTGATGGGAAATGAAATTGGCATCTATCTCCAATTTTAGATTTATGGTGATATTAAAGCCGTCTTAATTGAAAAAATGCCCCAGAACGAAAATACTGGCCTCACAAATTGGTATTCGGTGAGCCAAATTGGCGTTTGCGTCCGAACGTCTTGATTCGATCGGGCAATTTAATCAGATTGGAATAAAAATTGGCTAGTCTCGAGATGCCTTAAGCCCTTTCTCTCAAATATCAAGCCCCCTCCAGACTATGCGCGTGAATCGCGGGCGAAGCCGCGAACGCGAGTGTGGAGTCGATTTCGCTGTCTGCGAAAATCGACGCCACACTCACGTTCGCGGCTTCGCGCCGCGATTCGCGCACGAGTGTGGAGGAGGCTTCAGACCGTGTCAGGCACGTGTCAGGCCTAGCTTTGATGACAACACTATTGGCAGTTTGTAAATAAAAATAAATAATTAAGCATCTCATAAAGTTTATCTCTAATGTATCTTTTAGATTCATATCACATTGCATTATGTTGATATTAGTTATAAGCTGAGCCTGCTGAGCAATGTAATCTTTGATTGTAATTACTTTTGTGTTTTATTTTTGACAAAGATTTTGGAGCTGATGGACAAGTTGCCAATGCACGAAATAAAAAAAAAATCGAGATGTCAAATTTGACAACGACAAATGACAACTAAAAAATATGTAAAAAATGCTAAAAAAATCGAATTTTGTTGCAGCGTGCGGCCTGCGTAAGCTGTTGAATACTTATAGTGTTGAATAAATTTTGGATGGATTTGAAACAATATCCTCTTCGAACAAAGGTCCTACATTTACTTTACGTTTACGTTAAAAACGAAGTGTTAATAGTTACTATATTATTATACTCTTTGGCTAAGTAATAGTTGACGATGGAGTCGTCTGCTGTCGTCGGTGAGAGTGTCTGCGTGAAGGCTGAGCCCTGTGAGGATGTGTGTGTAAAAGCAGAGACCACGTTCGAGGGAGTGTCTGTGAAAGTTGAGCCTTTGGACGATGTGTGTGTAAAAGACGAGTCGGCTGGCGTGAGCGCGGCGGAGGCGCTGTACACCGATCACGTCAAGACATGAGCTCGTGCTCGGCCCCGTGCTGGTGGAGCGGCGCGGCGTGCGACCACCAACAGGTCAGTTCTGGGTTCTACCTCTAAGGCAGCGGTCGGCAACCTTTTAGCAGCCAAGGGCCACATAGTAGTTAACGAAATTGACGCGGGCCGCACTTCGAAAAAATCTATACAGCTACGTTTAAACTCACACTACTTTTTGCGGTGATAACTTTTTTCACACACAGATTTGGGACTATCTGCCATAGTAAAAGTAGTAGAACTTAGAATAAGCTATCCAGTGACATATTGCTTGTCCTTATTGGTCATATAGGCCAATCTGCCCATCCTCCTTTGAATATAAACCTTCATTGCTACTCAAATATGGTCTTATTTGCATCCTTAATAGCTAAACAATTTATTTATGAACATAAAAATGATATTTTGCAAGTCGAAATGTATTATTTACCAATCCGTCAAGTGGACGGAAACTGACACCGGACGGAAAACTGACGCAATTACCCTTAATTATAGGCTGATTTAAAAAGAGGAAGTTAAACAGTCTTTCCTTCAAAATATAGGATGAACGAAAAAATGAAGATTGTGAATGCAATTAATAGGAATCAGTTTCACATATGAATAGATTGCTGACACCGAGACAAATCAAAAATTTAAAATCAAAATTCAATGTGTGGTACTTAGATGACGGAACCCTAGGAGGCGACGTGAATACTGTGCTCTCTGATTTGTCGTTTATTAAGAGTAGTTTCGAAAATATTGGTTTAGAACTGAACTTCAGTAAATGCAAACTCTTTATTCAAAAATCTTCTTGTACTTTGACCGACTTACAACCCAAATTTGATGATCTGACTCCCAATATTAAATCAGTAGACAAGTATTCTCTTTGCCTCCTGGGTTCTCCTATATTTGAAGAATCTTATCCCGATTATATTTCTAACTCCATAACTAAATTCAAAAGTCACACGGATCGCTTACTCGAAATTAGCCCTCATTATGCTCTTGTGATTCTTAAATTCTGCCTTTTTGTCCCTAAATTTACTTATGTGCTCCATTGTTGTACTTTTTGAAACATCCAAATTTATTGTTGCCTGTAGATGATTTGATCAAAACTAGTTTAGAGACGATTCTAAACATTCAACCAAGTGAGCCTTCCTGGTCTCAAGCGTCCCTCCCTATTCGGTTTTGAGGTTTAGGAATTCGCAAAATTTCCAGTGTGGCTTCCCCAGCCTTTTTGGCGTCCACTCATAGCACGTCTGGTCTCATAGGCAATATCTTAAGGGCTTTGCCCACAAACTGTGAGATCGCGGGCTTTGAGGGCGCCAAAAATGCTTTTAAAATTGCTTGCTCAGGCAAACAATTTCCAGACAACCCAAATTCACAAAGGAGTTGGGATAAGGTTTACTGTGATTTAACCTACAATACTCTCCTAAACAACTGTACAGACCGCGCGAGGCTTTTGGCGGTCGGAACCCGGGAAGCCGGTTACTGGCTAACATGCCCATCCTTCGCCCATTACTAGTACTTTCTTGGATCCGGCCTCCCTTAGACTGGCGACTGGTTTGCGACTCGGGGTTTCGGTGTGTACGCCACACATATGCTCTTGTGGCACAGACGTGGACCGACTGGGACACCACAGATTATCTTGTCAAAAAAGTGCAGGCCGTTTTTCGAGACACGCGTCGCTTAATGACATAATCCGTCGGTCTCTTGCCACCATCAATGTGCCTGCTCTTCTTGAGCCGAATGGCATAATCAGAGATGACGGCAAGAGGCCCGACGGGGTGTCTTTGGTTCCTTGGAGCTTGGGACGGATGCTGGTGTGGGATGCTACCTGTGTAGATACGCTGGCACCGTCCCACCTCCAACGGACTACTGTAAAAGCGGGCGGGGCGGCGGAAAGCGCCGAAATTCTAAAACGTAACAAATATAAGAGCCTCGGTAGAGAGTACCATTTTGTACCATTTGGAGTTGAAACTCTAGGTCCATGGG
Organism: Cydia fagiglandana; assembly: GCF_963556715.1. Taxonomy (NCBI): domain Eukaryota; kingdom Metazoa; phylum Arthropoda; class Insecta; order Lepidoptera; family Tortricidae; genus Cydia; species Cydia fagiglandana. Next base: position 4,132,639 of record NC_085957.1, read on the forward strand.
GTCCCAGTGCGCATAAGTTGTTCGCAGAAATCGCGTAGCGTCTGGTTGACGTAACTGGTGACCGAAGAGCTGGCGGCTACCTCGCACAACGTATCAGTATTGCGATACAGCGGGGAAATGCCGCCAGCATCCTTGGTACAATGCCTCAGGGGCCTATTTTAGTTTTAAGCTAGTTATTAATTTCGTTTAGTTGTACCACTGTATATATATTGTATATAAATAAATGATTATACTTTAGACAAACTCATATCACCTAAAAGTTAAATATAAAACTTTTAGGTGATATGAGTTTGTCTCGGTGTAACCTTCGTAAGAGAGGATGAACTGAAACTATACGAGTATATGCATATGGATTGTAAATATGTATTTACTGTATAAAAATAAACAAGAGTAAATGTTGTTTTAATCTGAGGGTAGTCTCAGCCAGGGCCGTCTTGAACTATGCTGGGGCCCTTGGGCGCATAACAACTTGGGGCCCTTTTGGAAAGTAAAGAAAGCGAATTAAGGTGCGTCTCGATATTGCCCGGCGGCCGCGCGAGCAATGTTCGACCGCGGCACACCTGTATTATGGCGCGCGCGCCAATTTCGACACCATCTAGAACTTATGCGCGGCGGCCGCGCGCGGCAGGCGATCCGACGATCGACCACATTATATCACAAAAATTTATTATTCAGGACGAAGAATAGCCAAATAAAAAAATGATCTGTTGCGATAATCAGTACATTTACTGTTCCATAGAAACTGTTTAGTGCCGTATAATTTAATTAAAGTACGACACTTTTCATTATCCATGTATGCTACCGCGCGAGCCAACTGAAATATATACACACCCGTCCCAACTGCGCGCGAACATTCCTTTGCCGCGCGTCGAAACACCGACAATGAATGGTTCGTCGCCCGGCGTTGGCGCGCGGGGCGGCCCGGTATCCATTGCGCGCGCCAATGTTCGATAGCCTGCCGTGCGATATGGAGACGGGGCTTTAAACTAACATTTTACTATTATGATCTTCTATTTATTATGGGTAATCAAATATAGTGTTAGTGTCTGTCCTTCGGGGCCCCCTGAGGATGGGGGCCCTGGGCACAGGCCCTGTGTGCCCTTATGGTGGAGACGGTATTGGTTTCAGCATTCAATCTGGGGACAGAAGTGAAGCAGTCATGTGAGACTGTCCCCGGGAGGCCCCTTCTGAGGGACTGCAGTGTGAGGCTGGAGCGTCTCGTTGTGGACACCCTGCGCACTACTCGGAGCACAGACCGGGCCGGCCGGAGACAAGGTAGTAAAGCTGCTGTAGACTGGGGATACAGGAACACCACTGTTGGGAATAATAGAAACTATCACGGTAAATGATTGACGATGATGATGAAATGATTTATTAGTAGTGTGCTTTTGTACTCTTTTCCCTAATTGATGTTTTGAATATTAAAGATAAAGATAAAAAATAGTTTATTCAAGTAGGCCTAGCGGTAAGAGCGTGCAACTTGCAATCCAGACCAGGGGTTCGCACCCTGACTTCGGTCAAACTCGGCTCCGCTCGGCTCAGCATTGCTCCGAGCAATTATTAGGGTTGGCACCACTTGACTTCCTTTTGCGTGCACGACCACAGATAAGATAATCACTTGATTTTTGACAACCCTAAATAGCCGAAAGGGAAAGTACCATATATTAGAAAGGGACAGCATGATTCGACCCTGAACCGCTGTCAAACTTCGTTTTTGTAGGAAGTTTCCTTTCTGTACGGTAGTACTATTATTTATTGTGTCCAGACATCGCAGATTCAATCCCCAACTCGTACCAATGAGTTTTTCGGAACTTATGTACGAAATATTATTTAATGTTTACCAGTAGTAGCACAGTAGTTTCGGTGAAGTAAAACATCGTGAGGAAACCGGTCTAATCCAAATAAGGGCCTCTGGGTTGGAAGGTCAGATGACAGTCGGTTTCGTACAACTAGTGTCCACGGCAATTCCTGGGATAAGTTGTCAAGCGGACCCCAGGCTCCCATGAGCCGTGGCAAAATGCCGGGACAACGCGAGGAAGAAGAGATATATATACCATCAAAAACATAAGTGTGAAATGAGAGCCAAGTTCAAAATTAAGAATATGAGTTGTTGTTGACTATGCCGGCAAAAGAATTGAGATATATACGGGTGCCAGGTTCTAGATCACATGGGATGTAATTAAAGTTTAGGATCTGACTTGACTAGTTTAATACGTACAGGCTGTATGATATTTGTCTGTTACTTTTCTGAAATTTAGTTTGTTAGTATAAATCAAGCCAAGACTAATGAGTGTATAATATATTATATGAAAAACGTGATACATACTCGTATTTAATATAGTAAAATAACTAATTTTTGTTGCAGGGCAAACTCCTCGGATGAAACCAAGGGGTAGACCTGAAATATACCAATGTACCCACTGTGAATATACAACAGCTACACAAATATGGTTCATCAGGCATTTGAAAAAACATACTAATGCGAAATCATACAAGTGTGAACACTGTAGTTATGCTAGCAGCCACAAAGGTAATTTGCAAGTTCATCTAAGAAAACACACTGGTGAAAAACCTTACAAATGTGAGCTATGTAGTTATGCTAGCAGCCATAAAAGTCATTTGAAGGTTCATCTAAAAAGACACACTGGCGACAAACCTTACAAATGTGACCAGTGTAGTTATGCTAGCAGAAGTAAATGTACTTTGAAGGTTCATCTAAGAAAACACACTGGTGAAAAACTTTACAAATGCCACCAGTGTAGTTATGCCAGCAGCCAGAAAGGTGGATTGAAAGTTCATCTAAGAACACACACTGGCGATAAGCCTTACAAATGCCAACAGTGTAGTTATACCTGTGCCCAAAAAGGACTTATGAAACGTCATATAAGAAAACACACTGGCGACAAGCCTTACAAATGCGAGCACTGTAGTTATACTAGCAGCGATAGTGGTAATTTGAAGGTTCATGTAAGAAAACACACTGGCGTAAAACCTTACAAGTGCAAGTACTGTAGTTATGCATGTGTAAAAAAAGCAATATTGAATGTTCATGTAAGAACACACACTGGCGACAAGCCTTACAAATGCCACCAGTGTAGTTATGCTAGCAGTCATAAAAGTTGTTTGAAGGTTCATCTAAGAAAACACACTGGTGAAAAACCTTACAAATGTGAACTATGTAGTTATGCTAGCAGCCATAAAAGTCAATTGAAGCTTCATATAAAAAGACACACTGGCGACAAGCCTTACAAATGTGATCATTGTAGTTATGCTAGCAGTCATAAAAAATGTTTGAAGGCTCATCTAGAAAGACACATTGGCCAGAAGCCTCACAAATGCCACCAGTGTAGTTATGCTAGTAGCAATAAAAGTAATTTGCAAGTTCATCTAAGAAAACACACTGGTGAAAAACCTTACAAATGTGAGCTATGTAGTTATGCTAGCAGCCATATAAGTCATTTGAAGGCTCATCTAAAAACACACACTGGTGAAAAACCTTACAAATGTGAGCAGTGTAGTTATGCTAGCATCCAGAAAGGTCAATTGAAAGTTCATCTAAAAACACACACTGGTGAAAAACCTTACAAATGTGAGCAGTGTAGTTATGCTAGCATCCAGAAAGGTCAATTGAAAGTTCATCTAAGAACACACACTGGCGACAAGCCTTACAAATGCCACCAGTGTAGTTATGCTAGCAGTTATAAAAGTTATTTGAAGGTTCATTTAAAAAGACACACTGGTGAAAAACTTTACAAATGTGAGCAGTGTAGTTATTCTAGCATCCAGAAAGGTCAATTGAAAGTTCATCTAAAAACACACACTGATGAAAAACCTTACAAATGCCACCAGTGTAGTTATGCTAGCAGCCATAAAAGTCATTTGAAGGCTCATCTAAAAAGACACACTGGTGAAAAACTTTACAAATGTGAGCAGTGTAGTTTTGCTAGTACCCACAAAGGAAATTTGAATGCTCATGTAAGGACACACACTGGTCACAAGCCTTACAAATGTGAACAGTGTAGTTATGCTAGCCGTACTAAAGGTTCTTTGAAGGTTCATCTAAGTAGAATCCATTTAAAGAAACACACTGGAGAGAAACAATACAAATGTGGTCACTGCAGCTATGCTAGTGATGACAGAGATGTTGTACGAAAACATGAAATTATACACGATGATGAAAAGCGTCACACTGGAGAGAAACAATACAAATGTGGTCACTGCAGCTATGCTAGTGATGACAAAGATGCTGTACGAAAACATGAAATTATACACGATGATGAAAAGCGTCACACTGGCGAAAAACAATACAAATGTGGTCATTGCAGCTATGCTAGTGATGACAAAGATGCTGTACGAAAACATGAAATTATACACGATGATGAAAAGCGTCACACTGGAGAAGAACAATACAAATGTGGTCACTGCAGCTATGCTAGTGATGACAAAGGTGCTGTACGAAAACATGAAATCATACACGATGATGAAAAGCGTCACACTGGAGAAAAACAATACAAACGTGGTCACTGCAGCTATGCTAGTGATGACAAAGGTGCTGTACGAAAACATGAAATCATACACGATGATGAAAAGCGTCACAAATGTGGCCAGTGTAATTATGCTACTATTTATAAAATAAATTTACAGATACATAAATGCAAACATTCCGATGAGATTCTTTACAAGAGACGCACAGATCTCGAAGGGCAGCACAAAGGTAAGAATACTTTTTATTTATTTAAACTTTGTTGCACAAAAGAAAACTTATCGTACAAAAGGCGGACTTAATGCCAAAAATATTCTCTACCAGTCAACCTTAAGGCAAAGCAGAGAGACTATAGAAGGTATAATCGTATGTCTTGGCATCCTGCAGCTGTAAACTTGTACCAAGTGTTTGTTTGAATAAAGAATATGTGCTATGTATATTTGATTTTGTTATTGTATAGATTTACATACCATCTCAACTATTTTGACCAGTATCAGCCAAGTCCGACTGCGGACAACAGAAAGTGATATAAACTCATACAAAAATATCACCTTTTTGTGAATAGAGTTAAAGTATGGTGGAGCAGCGGCCAGCAGCAGGCGGCCCTCGCTCGCCGCGCACGGCGACGCGCGTGACGCCGCGCACGACCACACTTACAGCGCCGCTCCACCAGGTTAGTGCCGCCGCTCCTCCAGGCTAGTGACACCGCGCACGACCACACTTACAGCGCCGCTCCACCAGGTTAGTGCCGCCGCTCCTCCAGGCTAGTGACGCCGCGCACGACCACACTTACGCGCGGGGCTACTGTCCGCGCCGGCGTCGGGGCCCAGCGCCGCTCCTCCAGGTTAGTGACGCCGCTCCTCCAGGCTAGTGACGCCGCGCACGACCACACTTACGCGCGGCTATTGTCCGCGCCGGCGTCGGGGCCCAGCGCCGCTCCTCCAGGTTAGTGACGCCGCTCCTCCAGGTTAGTGACGCCGCTCTTCCAGGCTAGTGACGCCGCGCACGACCACATTTACGCGCAGCTACAGTTCACGCCGGCGCCAGGGCCCAGTGCCGGTCCTCCAGGTTAGTGTCGCCGCTCCTCCAGGCTAGTGACGCCGCGCACGATTAATTATCACCTAAGTACATATGTACTGTAAAAAAACTTTACATTTCTTGTTTTCGAATTTCAATATAAACATTTCAAAATCGTCTTTATTCAAGTATAACTAACTATATGTGACGTTCCACGGGAAAAGGTACCTTATGAGGGTTTCTAGTTTCGGAGATATGAAATGTTTTGTAAAGAGGTGAAAAAATGCTCAAATTGTTTTTATTGTGTGATCTGAAACCTTAATGCGTAACGTTTGTTTACCTGTTTTTATTTTTGTTATAAGTTAGTTATAAGCCTAGTAATGTCGTCTCAGAGTTTAGTACAAAAGGTACCTTATGGAAAAAAGGTTGAAAATTCCCAAAAAAACTAGTCAATACGGGAAAAGAAGTTTGGTAGAGAACTGTATTAGCATTCCGCAAAACTAATTTGATAATTTCAGTTCTGGTTGGGGCGCCTAGCAAATATTATAACCGTACATCGACCGACATTACAAATCCAAGTAGCCTGCTGTTATACCAAAGTTACTCTCGTCAAGTCTTTCTTAACTAGAATAATCTTCATTTGGTTTGGTCGCATGCAATAAATCAGCCATTGGTTTGCTGAAAAATGCCAATACCCGACGCATTACCTTATGGAATATCTGAGGTCATTGAACCTCAATGCCGCTTGTCTTCAATGGCAACCAAAATATATTATTGATAAGAAATAGACGATTTATACCATCTTTACCCCAAAATATTATTAGTTTATCCTAACTGTTCCATCATCATCATGCCTCATCATGTAACTTAACCACAAGGTACCTTTTCATTACATACAAATTATTGGTCTTTTTTAGGGTTCCGTACCTCAAAAGGAAAAAACCCTTATAGGATCACTCGTGCGTCTGTCTGTCCGTCTGTCCGTCTGTCACAGCCAATTTGCTCCGAAACTACCGCACCAATTAAGTTGAAATTTGGTACACATATGTAATAGGCCAGTCATATCGAACATTAAATTCGCAAGCTAACGGCTAGTTCTGATTTTTTAATATGTTGTTAGGATCACTACCAGCATTGTAAATCCAAGTTTGCAGCTTCGAAAGACCTGTGCTAATTTTGCACCACTCAAAAAACCGCGAAATTTTCGTACTTTTTTTGGTATTCTCTATATAAATCCTAAACTATGCATTTTTTATCAAAAAGGTCTATGAACTAACTAAAGTTAACTAAAATTGCTACAATTTGAAACTAAAATCAACTTTGTAAGTTCAATACTTACCGAGATACCGCTCTGCAAAAATGGGCAATTTTATCCAGTATAGTGAAATTTTAACATTCGGGCAATTTTCGACCCCGAAATCAGAAAAAAATACTTATTTTACGGGTAATTTAATAAAACGATGTTGTAGCAAATGTAATTACCTTTAATATTCAGCAAACAATGATATCGCTTGACTGTAGGTACCGTTTACTCATTAAGCTTAAAAATCCAAAAAGTGGGAAAACTGCATTTTTCGCAAATTTGCTCTGTTTACCTAGTTCTCACAATGGTTTGAGGGTAGTATGGATTATAAATATTTATTAAACATATTTAAAAAGTATCAAAAATAACATTTAGTTAGAGCTGTTCTTTTGAGATAATTCAGTCTAAAAAATAGGCATATCGACGTCGTCTTCAATTTCTTCTGCGATTTGAAGCTTGGCGACGTTGTGACAAGAGACACCGGAGCAAAATTTGCATAACTCTGAGCATTTAAGGCCTGCTGCTTTTATGCAGGTACAGCCGCCTCCGCTACAGCCTGTCTTGTACCCGCAAAATTTCAAAAGGAAGGGAGGGGCCACTACTTCACTCGTCATTTTTATTGGAATGAGAATGATGATGTTTGGTCTTTTCCCATCCCCATTGAGTTGCATCGTTTTCCACCCCCAACCACTTCTGAATTTGGTGGTAAGTTCGGTAAGCATGGAATGTTGCACCATCTTCCGTTGGAGGTAAACGGGCCAACCTTAGCGAAGGCGGCTGTTTTTATATTTTTTTTGTAGCGTAAGCTATGGAGCATGGAGTGTATTTTTTGTGTAGTCCCCTCCATATAAAGCTACTAGGCATTTTGCTCCGGCATCTGCGATGGCTGGGTAGGCTGCATTAGGTTGCAGGAATACTTCAGCTATGCTACGGCTAGAACGTTGAGCTACGGTGATAAGCTCAACGTTCCTCTTAACGGCGCTCCACAGTTTGTTCCTCCCATGCCAGAAAAGGGCAGAGGTAGTGTCACACCCAGTGAAGGCGGGGAGAAACAACTCTAATCCTGGAGGAACTTCCAAATCTCCGCGATTAAATGAAGTTGAAGAATATTGTATGGGGCCAGAGTCACCACTGCCACTTTTGACGTACCCTGCAACGATATTCCTCACGGAGTTGTTACGATGCCATATCACCTTGTGCAGTAAGAAACACCCATCTACCACAACAATCATGTCGGCTCCTACTGAGATGCTTTGAGGTAGCGAAGTGAAAGCTGAGTCGAACAACGAACCCTCTTCTGTGAACAATGCCGTGGGGGGTGGAGCTAACTAAGCAGAGCAAATATGTGAAAAAAGCAGTTTTCCCATTTTTTGGACTTTTAAGATTTGTGTGTAAACGGTATCTGGAACCAAAGGACTTCAAAACGTTACCCATGAGCTCCATCATCGGACACATGGATATGGTGGGAAAAGCTCTTGAGTAGTTCACGGAGTTTCTCTAGGGGGTAATTGCAAAAAAAATCCCTATGGGTCGAAGTGTATCCGCAAGGGCCCCCGAATACAATAAGATAAGATAAACGGTATGGTCTAGAGACGTCGTTCTTTGCTTAAATTAAAGGTAGGGGAGACCGAGGGAGTTGTGACAGAGGAGAGTTGTGACATCGTAAATTTTTTGGAATCTATTAACTAGAAACCAGGTCGCAATAGCGAGCGTTTGTTAGTTCAAGTTACGAGCTAACAAACGCACACTGTTGCGACCTAGTTTCTAGTTAATAGATTCCAAAAAATCGACAATGTCACAACTCTCCTCTGTCACAACTGACCTCGGTCTCCCCTAATTACATTTTCCAGAACATCGTTTTATTATTTTAGCCGTAAAATGAGTATTTTCCCTGATTTCAGGGTCGAAAATAGAACAAATCTTAAATTTCGCTATACTGGATAAAATTGCCCATTTTTGCAGAGCAGTATCTCGGTAAGTATTGAACTCACAGAATTGATTCTGGTCTTAAATTGTAGCAATTTTAGTTAACTTTAGTTTGTTCATAGACGTTTTTGGTAAAAAATGAATAGTTTAGGAGCTATAATGAGAATACCAAAAAAAGTATGAAAATTTCGCGGTTTTTCGAGTGGTGCAAAGTTAGCACAGGTCTTTCGAAGCTGCAAACTTGGATTAACAATGCTGGTAGTGATCCTAACAACATATTAAAAAATCAGAACTAGCCGTTAGCTTGCGAATTTAGCAATTTTTTGTGTTAAATATGACCGGCCTATAAGTCTGTGACCCAAAGACGAATATGTAACGTCAACAAATGAATTTTAAACATAGGGGCTACTTAGTTTTGGGGGGTAAACAATAAAATTAAAAAACAAAGTTTTGAAAACTAGATCGTGTTACATATCAAACGAAAGAGCTCATTTTGAGAATCTCAAATATATTTTTCTTATAAATTTACAATAAAAAGTTTACAAGTTATTCAAGAAAATAGACAAAAAATGACCATTCCCCCCCTCTATCTCCGAAACTACTGGGTTTAAAATTCTGGAAAAAATACACAAAATAGTCCTTTACCTAAAGATGACAGGAAAACCTATTAGAAATCTAGAGTCAAGCGTGAGTCGGATTTAAGAACAAAAATGCGGTTAACGTTTTTTTAGGGACACAGCCGCAATGGTTTAAGTGAAACGTGATGTAGACAGCTATTGCAAAGGCCCTAGGCCGATATCGGCATAAGGCCGAAGGCCCGAAGCGTCCCAAAGAGGCGTGCCTTTAGCTTCAAGCGTGAGTCGGACTGAAGACAAAAAATGCAACTAGGCTGTATCTGGCACATAGCCGCAATGGTACTTGTAGTACAGTCAACAGCAGAAGTTGCTAAGCGGGCGAGGCGTTCAAAATGACCTTGACATGCTCTTATTGTCTTAACTATAAAGTCGCGTCCAGATCATTTAAAACCACTCGCCCGCTTAGCAACTTCTGCTGCTGACTGTACTGATTGATTAGGTTAGGTTACTATTGTTACGTGTTTTAAAAAGCACTAGGTATACAGGGTGGCTAAAAAATAAACTAAGTGTATTCCTGCAACGTGCAACCTGCAGCCAACGTGCGACCCTGAAATCGCGAAGAATAATTTGGCTGTTTCATACATTTTGGCTGGTCCGTTTCTATGGGAGGATACTTCTTTTTTCGCGATTTCTAGGTTGGTCCCATAGTAAAAGTTGCTCAGTATCATCCCAAAACCTCCCTGGCTACGGAAATATACTTATTTTTTGGCCACCCTACCACCATTGCGATTGGTGGATTTGAAATACCTACGTATTATCTCTCTTCGGCCTTCGAAGTTGTAGGAAGCGCGACCCGTCGGACGCTCGAGTTTTTAGCTCTACGCATTTGGACACTTGTACTATTGTTCGGCATTTAATCTTCAGAGATATAGAGATATTGTAAGCCACCACGCCAGAAAACTTCATGTTAGATCTGGTTTTTGATTGACCCATTCGGGTTTTACAAGACGTTTCACTCACGTCACGTTTCACGTACAAAAAAAATGTTGAAAATTGTGTGATGTACGGAACCCTTGAAACGCGAGTCCGACTCGCACTTGACCAGTTTTTAAGATTATTATGACGAAGAACTAATTAAATTTGTGGCAGTTTAATGTAAATTAATATTTTCTATTCATAAAAGATAAACTTCAATGTGATTGATGTTTTGTAGTGATGTATTATGAGATTTATTTCCATAAGGTACCTTTTCGTAAATGTATGGAGCAAATACTGTTATTGTTATGTAAGTTTAAAGTGGCATAAGGGGTTAAATATAGTATTTAGTTGGGGTTTTAGGATTTATTTCATTTGAATGACAGAATTTCTTTCATATGTGCTCAGAGAAATTGATTGTGTGTTACATTAAAAGTAAAAATATTCAATTTTCTGATTTTATATGAAAAAGTTAAAAAATAAATTTTTACCTCTAAATCGGTATTGTTTTTTGCTTAAACTGTCTCTCAGTGTCGTTTTCTAATAGATAAAATTTAAATCTTGAGAGCTCATGGCAATCAATCGTGAAAATGAAATAAAACTTTATTTTCAAGAGATTGGTTAGTATACATATAAATCAGTCGATATCAAAGGTTTCTATTTGCATTACAGAACAAGTTGCAACATTTTTTAAATCTCAGATATATAAGGTATTATTATTTGTAGTCAACTATGTAACTTACTTCAGGAACATAGTTTTTTAGGCGGCTAAACTTAAAACTTCTCTATCGTAAAGTTGCTCAATTCACAACATTATTTTCAAAAAATCATATCTCTGTAACTACGCAACTTAGGAGGTTGATCTTTTGTGTTATCGATAGCTTATTTATTGTAGATTACTGGGGTATGCATAACTCCATACCCGCCATAAGGTACCTTTGACCGTGGGACGTCACATATATCATCTTAAGCAAATTCGCATAGCAATTTATGACTATCATTCTTTAAACTTATACAATTATTATAGGTACACAATACAAATCAAATTTAATAATAAGAATTTCAAAATAAGATCGTTATACATTAAGGTGGTTCGCCTAGGTTACTCAAAACTTAACTCTCGCTAGATGGCACCACTTTTGCAAAATTTCAGATTTTATTTTTTTGTGAAATGGTCTTGCTATTTGTATACTTAAAAGTATGTTTCGCGCACTCTTTAAGTTAATATTGAACTATTAACATAAACATTGAATACTTCATTGTGCAAAAACCACCTTTTTAATTCGACGGAGTGTTGCTGTCACACTTTTTCCTACTATTACTCAGTTTACTCACACATGCCAACAGTGTTTCCGTGATCCTTGTAGTAGACAATTTCACACAACGTAAGTATGTTGCAATAGCGTAACGGTATGTTCGTGGAAATACGTGCAAGAGGATTGGGGTTCAAGACTGGTGCGAGTAGGTAATTTCTTTTTATTTCATTTATTCAAGATACATAATAAACTTACAGTAAAGTCACCAACTCGTTTATATGTTAATTCTTAATTCTAACACTTAATAATAATGTAAAAAATGTGATATAACATAGTCGAATAATTGTAAAAATAAACTATATATACCTACCTACAAACGTCAGTTTAAGAAAATAATCAAATATAATTTAAAACCAATAAAAAATTCAAATTAAAAAATATTAGATACAAATTTATACAGTATACAAAAGTCATCAGGGAAATAGAGCATTTAAAATTTGGTAACATTTTCTGCGAAATCCACCAGCACTATCCGCAAATATATCGATATCATGACCCTCAACAGCCATCATATTTATTAACGCCAGTGCCCTAGCCGTGGGCGCGTTATCAGCTTGCCGGGTGCGCGCGCGCAGCCACGCGTACAAGCGGCGGCGGCGCCGCGGCGGCATCTCCAGCTCAGGCAACCCTCGCCACGCAGGCACATGCAAGCCCATTCGCTCCAATACAGACGAATTGTTTATCCTATTGTTAATGATGCCATAATAGTGCTCCATCAACAACATTTTCCGCCTCAGTTCGAGAGTGTCAAGGCCTACCATCCCCGATACGAAAAGGGAGGGATATAGATAAGGGTAGTAACCAAAACATTTGCTATATAAATACCTTGCGAATTTCTTTTGTATTTTTTCAATCATAGTGATATACTTTGATTCATATGGGTCCCATATAATAGCTCCGAATTCTAGTTTACTACGTACATATGCGTTAAATAGCATCAGCGCTACCCTTATGTTACCAAACAGATAAGTCATCCTAATAATAAAACCTAAAGTTTTAGACGCACTTTTACAGATTGTCATAATATGCTTACGGAAATTAAGTTGTACATCTAAAGTAAGCCCCAGATCGCGGATTTCATGAACCCGCTCAAGCTGGACCCCTTGGAGAACATAAGTAGAAGTAATGGGTGATTTGACTCTAGCAAACGTCATGACTTTGCATTTGGAAACATTGAAGTGCAGATTGTTTTTGACGCTCCATTTGTTCCTCCTTTGTGTTATCTTACCTTTAAACGAGCAATTATTAGATATATAATTATTTATGTATATATTTGGATGGTATCAGAAACGGCTCTAACGGTTTCAATGAAATTTGCTATAAGGGGTTTGATCTCTTAGCTAGGTCTATGAGAAAACGCGCATTTTTGAGTTTTTATGTTTTGTAAGCTTTGGTCGGTCTCCCAGATATTCAATCTCCGCTTGGCAACTAATCCCAGAATTGGCATGCGCACTAGTTTTTACGAAAGCGACTGCCCTGACCTTCCAACCCAGAGAGTAAACTTATTTGGATTAGTCCGGTTTCCTCACATTGTTTTCTTTCACCGAAAAATAGGTATCGGTGTATAAATAGGTAGGTATCAAATGCTATTTCGTACAAACTTTCGGAAAAATCATTGGTACGAGCCGGGCGGGGTTAGAACCCGCGACCTCCGAATTGCTTTCCGCTAGGCCAGCAGCGCTTCCCCCACATACTCAGTGTTATCAGGTTTTTTAAAAATCAAAAACGATTACTTATGAAAACAGAAGAATATAAATGATCGTATTTGATTTATAATTGTTACATATTTGCCGTAACTTATTTTTAAAATGTGTTTTTCAATTAAAAGACCCGTCAAGATTGTTTACCTTATTTCTAATGCTAAAAAAAACAAACTATAGTAATAATTGTGTTTTTCATTCATAGACAAAATCCATTATTTTTAACCACAGGAAATTTTATACACTTCTTTTTAGGGTTCCGTACCCAAAGGGTAAAACGGGACCCTATTACTAAGACTTCGCTGTCCGTCCGTCAGTCCGTCCGTCTGTCACCAGGCTGTATCTCACGAACCGTAATAGCTAGACAGTTGAAATTTTCACAGATGATGTATTTCTGTTGCCGCTATAACAACAAATACTAAAAACAGAATAAAATAAAGATTTGAATGGGGCTCCCATACAACAAACGTGATTTTTGACCAAAATTAAGCAACGTCGGGAGTGGTCAGTACTTGGATGGGTGACCGCTTTTTTTTGCTCTTTTTTGTTTTTTTTTTTGCATTATGGCACGGAACCCTTCGTGCGCGAGTCCAACTCGCACTTGCCCGGTTTTTATTGCAGTGAGGATGTCCTGATTAAAAATCAGAGAGATTAGGTAGAGCATAATTTCTAACTATCTTTGTAAAAATAAAAGAATACGTGTAGCCCATACTTAATAATCGATTTATGATAATAAGAAAAATTAAATAAAAATAAAAAAACAATACGAAATTTAGGTGTAACAAAAATACAAAAAGTTATGTTCCAGCATACAATGACTGGGGATCGAACCGGGAATCTTCCGTTTGCAAGCAAAAAAGCGACTGTTTGCATAACACGCCATGATAGTTCTTAGCTAAGCTGACGAACTTCTCGCTTAGGTCAATTAACTACCTGTCAAATATCAGTGTCAACAAAATTGCACTAAACATGACGGCACTCCAAATTCGAGCCGTGGTCAGCCCGGCAACGTCGGAAATGGTATGGCAACGTCGCAAATGTATCTGTACACGACATTTGTGACACACACATACGTAAAATTGATGAAAAGTTAACTATGATTTTTGCATGATTTCTGTATGAAACATTGTTTTCCTATTAATTTCGCGCAAACGAATATTCGAAAGAAGATAAATGCAGAAATATTTGTGTACTAATAGTGTGTAGTTACTTAATGAGCTTTGATTGAATTTTGTATGAAAAGCGAACCACAAATAAAATAGTATAAAAATACTAGACTAGAATCTTTCAGAACTAATTCTAATAGTAAAAAAAACGCAGTGTATTAATATACTGGTTGCAGTGCAGGTAGTCAAAACACTACTGGAAACGTGCAAGTACTAACAGGTAGTGTTGTTCTCAGGCCTCGAGAGCGGCCTCGACGTGTCGGACGCGGAGAACAAGAGAAAGACAGACGAAGAAACGACCGCATCGTTATACACCGGATAGATCTTGATGCCATCACGACAATAGTAGAATAAGGTCTATCTTTAGAAATCGCAGCCATAGTAACACTGACCTATTTATTATTACACTGTAGGTTTTGTAATGTTTTAGGAATGATTTAATTTCCTCCCCATTTGCTACTTTGTCACAGTGACAATAGTATGAGGTCTCTAGCGACTTTCATATTGATTGTCACTGTGACAAGGTACGAAATGGGTCGGAAATTTTATTCTTTGACTGTTTCTTATCTACATACTAGGCTTACAGATGGCATATTGGTGGAAAATAATAAATAAATAATTATTATTATCATAGGGACATTCTTACACCAATTGACTAAGTCCCACGGTAAGCTCAAGAAGGCTTGTGTTGTGGGTACTCAGGCAACGATATACAGTGAAGCCTGGTTAAGTGGGGCCTGGATAAGTGAGAAACCTCTATAGCTGGGACTCATGGTGCGGTCCCGACACTTTAGCACTGAATTACCTCTGTTACTGAGATAAAACGAACCTCTATAACTGGGATTCGTTGTTGTAATTTTACAGTCACATGTACCTCTATAATTGAGACAGAGAGTGTATTTTACCTCTTTTACTGAGACTATATTTATAAGATTACATTTTCCTAATTGTTTTTTAGAATTTTATAGGGGTATCAGATATAACGTCAATCTATGACCTCTATAACTTGGACTTCATTGAACAATTTCCGTATTCTTACTAACTCTTAGTCTATCCACAAATTCCGCATTTGCCTAATTGTGTCGAAACAATTTGAAGTTTGATTTACTTAATTTATGTAAGTAGTTAAAACTATGGAAACAAAACCTGAAATTTTGATAAGTAATACGAAAAAAAAATCATTTATTAAATTTCTAATACGCAATGAAGTCCGTATCAAGTTTCATTTAATTTTAAAATATCTATCCTTTGGAGAATCATTCAAAATAAATTCAATGAAATATTTAAACAGACTTAAAAAATATTTAGGGACAAGGATTATGTTACCTTATTTGTTTTTAAAGATAATTACTAAATACCTTATTAACCACCTCTATAACTGAAATATACTCTATTCTCACCTCTGTAAATGGAACCCTCTGTAAATGAGACAGAAATTTATTTGTACCTGGGTAAGTGGAAAACCTCTTTAAGTGAGACAAATTTGCTCGTCCCTTGAGATCCCACTTATCCAGGTTTCACTGTATATAATATACAAATACATAGAAAACATCCATGACTCAGGATTCTCAGGAACAAATATCTGTGCTCATCGCATAAATAAATGCCAAATACCTAAATAAAATAGTTAAGTATTGTGTTATTTGTTCTAAATTTATTTTACTTGTCGCCTATTGACTTTTTAATAAAACATTAAGTGAAATTTAGAACTGTTTAGTTTTACTCTTTATTTCTAGATGTAATATTATTTCTACGACTATTCGCCAACAAACTGTCTTTAATACAGTAAAATTATACATTTTGCGTTTGCGTCAAATCCGGTAGTTCTGATTTTTTGCAGGCTTGTTTATGATGTTGGCCCAATGAATAATCCAAGTTTGTGACCTCGAGCGGCGAACGCAACGTTGTCAAAAATCGAATAAAACCGCATTTTTTTTAGATTTGGGCGATGATAACCCTAAAGTACTAGTTTTTGATAGTAACTTCCTAAGGCGTTTTTAAAGTAGACTAAATTTGCTACAATAAGACACTAGAATTGTCTCTGTACATCTAATATTTTCCGAGATAAAGCCTTTAATAATTTTATAATTTTACATCAGTTCTTAGCTATAATTTAAGGGTTAGGTAGGTAATTTATATGAAATTCATCTTCGCCACGTTCTACAAAATATTTATATTCCATAAAAAAAATGTATGAGTGCCTATTTAAAAAAAAAATTTTTATTGAAAATAAATATTTTGTAGAACGTGGCGGTGATGAATTCCATATAAATTACCTACCTAACCCTTAAATTATAGCTAAGAACTGATGTAAAATAATAAAATTTTGAAAGGCTTTATCTCGGAAAATATTAGATGTACAGAGATAATTCTAGTGTCGTATTGTAGCAAATTTAGTCTACTTTAAAAACGCCCTAGGAAGTTACTACCAAGAACAAGTACTTTAGGGTTATAATCGCCCAAATCTAAAAAAAATTGCGGTTTATTCGATTTTTGACAAAGTTGCGTTCGGCGCTCGAGGTCACAAACTTGGATTATTGGGCCAACATCATAAACAAGCCTGCAAAAAATCAAAACTACCGGATTTGACGCAAAATAGCCAGGTTACAAAATTCGACAAATTTACTGGATTACTTAGTTTGGCGAAAATATTGTATACCTAGTCTTAAGTGTATTTTGAAAAAAATAAAACCACGTTATGCACGTGTTTTTCCTTCCAAGTGAAATAAAACTATAACCCTAAGAAATAGTATACATTTTATTTACTGACTTTATTCTCGTAACAGTACTCCTTTCGTGTGGATTTCTTAGAGTTAAACCAAGAGAAGTCTGCAACGATTTTGATAGCACATGCAACGCAGTCACAGAATAAATAATAGTACTACGCAGTGCAAATGTTATTTACCCGCCATAATTCCATAGAAATTTGACGTTTATAATAACACTTGCACTGCGTGTGCTACCGAAATCGTCGCAGACTTATCTCGGTCT